>NC_088645.1:17324179-17411679 GCF_964019385.1 Sycon ciliatum | reverse complement strand
TGCGTGCGTGCGTGCGTGCGTGCGTGCGTGCGTGCGTGCGTGCGTGCGTGCGTGCGTGCGTGCGTGTGTGTGCATGTACACGTGCACTCGGACATGGGTGCATGCATACGTGCATGAGAGAGAGTGTTTATGTGTACCTGTTGTATCATGTATATAGGTGAACAAGATACAACAGCAGCATGTGAACGGATAGTGGAAATGCAAAAGCAGACCAACACAACTGTCCGTCAACTACAGGAGCAAAGTGCTACAAGCACCACAAGCATTGGACAACTACTGGAGCAGCAACAAGACACTAGTGATGAGTTTTCACGTGTCTCAGCAGCTATTGCCACCATTCAACAAGGTGAATACATTTTTTTTCAAGGTCTACTGTAAAAACTATAACTAAGGGCATGCTCACACTGCGACCATGAGCACCCGTCCATGCCTCAGCAAAACGCAGAAACGTGGCAGTCGTGCTCATTGGCAGCCCGGCCAACAGGTGTCGCTCGATGAGAGAATGACACGCGTCAAGGGTCGCCAGTGCATGAAGGTGTATGTGAAAAATAGACCTGTCAAATGGGGATTCAAATCTTACACACTCTGCGACTCCAACACAGCCTACAACTGCAATTTCGACATGTACACCGGTGGTGCCATGGATGTCAGTCAACATGGCCTTACGTACAACCTCGTCATGCGACTCATGACTCCGTACCTGAAGCAAGGTTAACAGCTGTTGACCGACAACTACCGTAAAGTCGCGGATAAAAGCCGGTCTTGCATACAAGCACATCGCGGATAGAAGCTTGAAAATCAAACGGGTCAAATGCATATAAGCCTGTCGCGCGTAGAAGCCTGGCTTCTATGCAAGCGCGGATCGGGTAGGTCACGAGTGAATGCGCTATGTACGATGCATAGTAAAACTGCCGCCATACCGGTAGTCAGTGGTAGATCTACGCGTGTCGCGCGTAGAAGCCTGGCTTCTATGTGCATACAAGCCTGGCAAAAATATCAGTGGTGCATATAAGCATGGTTTGCATACAAGCCTGGTTTTGCATTAAAGCCTGATGCAGAAAGCGGCTTATATGCTTATAAGCCTGGCTTTTATCCGCAACTTTACCGTACTATACGTCCCACAGCCTTGCTCAAGCACTGAAGGCCAACGACTCTGAGCTAGTCGGAACAGTGCGCCTTAACCGACGTGGATTTTCTGATCGCCTGAAAAGCACGAAGCATTTCGAGAAAAAAAGAATCGTCGGGAGACATGCGCTATGAGCGTGAGGGCGACATCATTCATGTGCAGTGGTTGGACAAAAGAGTTGTAACTGTGCTGTCCACCATGCACTCCGCCACTGAGTACACAGAGAAACAAGAAAAAGAAAAGTCAACGGAGAGTTACAGGACGGGACATGTCGCAAGCCGGTTGACATCGAACATTACAATGCAACCATGGGAGGAGTTGATATATTTGATCAACTGGCTAGTAGCTACCGTATTCTCGACAGATCAAAGAAGTTCAACAAAGTGATCTTCTATGATCTCCTCGAGATAGCCGCCATCAATGCCTATAAACTGTTTGCTGCTTGGAGAGAAGCCAATTCAGGTGCAATCAAGAGAAGACAATCCAGGTGCAATCAAGAGGCCCGTGCGCTATTCGCAATGCGAATTTCGACAGCAGCTGGTTCATCAACTCGTCAATCTGCCAATGCATTTAGCACCACCAGCTCTGGAGCATGCTATACCAACACCAGCAGCTGACTACAGACAAGTGCACTCTGCACACATTCCAGACTGTGCTGGTGAGTCTGGAAGAGCCAACTGTGTTGTCTGCTGGAAGCAGGATCGCAAGAGAAACTAGACTGCTTTCTTCTGCTCTAAATGCACCAACAGAGAAGATCATCCGGTGCGCCTATCCATTGGAAAAGGCAAACATGCTTCAGGGTGCTTCATTCACCGGAGTATGATGCTCACAGATGAACTGGTGCATGAGCTGAAGCTGAACAGAGTACATATGAATGGCTTCATTGCAAAACGCGCTAAACGCCAATCTTATGCATATGGCGTTTTCGGTGTCAATCGAATCAGTAGGGATCACTGCATCTGGTGGCCAAAAAGAATTCTCCGAAAACGAGACATATCCCACTGAAAATCAACGTTGAAGTTGACGTTCTACTGCAAAACGCGATAAACACCACCGATGTTTTCAAGCAAAGTGCGACATATCCTGTCGCGCGGGCCAGCGTGACCTGTGACAAGCCAGCGAGTGCTGGCGCAGCACGTGGCAAACATCGCGACTACAAACTGAGTCTGTGCAAAATGTCGATATCAGAGTTCAAAGTACAGTGTTTTCGTGTTGTTGCTTTGTAGCAGCTACATCTACGTTGTCATTTCGTTCTTTTTGTATTATCTTCTTCGTAGCTGTTGTTTTTCGCTTTCGAAACTGAAAAGGGCAGTATGCTAGAGGCGTCAGGGAGGGACGACGCTGCTGCTGGCAGTGCTGTTGCTGCTGAGCTCCTTCAGAGTTCTGAACTCAGTGAAGTCGTTGAACTCTTATTTTCTAATCTCATAATACTGATTAGTCCGGCGAACTGGTCTGGTTTTGCCCGAAAATAATGAAGAATCACCTTGCTTGAGAAAATGGATGGCTCCTGATTTTTGAGAAAGCCTGTATTTGCATACATCACCCTACTCTTCTCATCTGCTAAGTTAGATTTGACCCAAACCCACCCAGTTGTTGATCACAGAAAATCGCTCGTCCTGAAAATTGGTCAAAATGGATTTATCTCGTTTTGCAATGAAGCCCTTCATATTCTCATGTTCCTCGAATTTGGTAATTCGGCAGCATTGCTTGAATTATTATTCGCCATGAATGGCAACGATGTTTCATGTTATCAGCTTAGTTTTAGTCTCATATGAAAGGTAATTCTACCAGCTTCCCAGAATTATATAGGTGTCAATACAAATTATTTACCAATTATTAGTCTCTATTCTCAATCTAATAGACACCGTCATGTTCCTCGAATTTGCCAATTCGGCCGCATTGCTTGAATTATTGTTCGCCATGACTGGCAACGACGCTACATGTTATCAGCTTGTTTCTAGTCTCATATGTAAAGGTAATTCTACCCGCTTTCCAGAACTATAAATGTGTCAATACAAATTATTCACCGTTTAGTCTCTATTCTCAATCTAGTGGACACCGCTATTTTACATTATATAAATCCTGCGGCTGGAAAAGGGTTAACGGATGTTCTGTAGGAATCGGTGAAATCCGACCAAAGTTGATGGTTGGCGCCCTCAACTTGCAGACGTTTGTCATCCTAAGCAGGGTACGAATGTACCTCGCCTTGCACATGCACAAATACCAGAACTGGTGCAGGGAGATGGTGGTGCACTTAGGTTAGATTTCATTGACCACTGTACCTTGCTGTTACTCAATAGCTATATTGTGTGTGTAGGGATAGTATGGATATAAGAATAGCTATATTGTGTGTGTAGGGATAATATGGATATAAGAAAGTACTTGCTTGGTTTTTTTCTTTGTGTTTTTTTACAACTTTGCAGATCAATCTGACATGCGCAGTGACTTGGAGGGAAAAATCGGCGATGTGCAGTCAGCAGTTACTGCTGTATCAGCTACCATGGAAGGCCCTCTCAGGAAGGTGAGTTTTTGTCACATTAGTATTGTACCGTGTTTGCCAGAGTGTAGTGCGTACTTTAGATGCGCTATTTCAGGCCGCAAGTTGCTGGTGTACACTGTGCTCCGAATATAAGAATACATGCACTTTCATAGTAGTCTAATGACTATGGATCTCACTGTAGCCAAATATACCACATCTGAGTCCATGACTACACAAATCATATTCATACATGTCTGGTGTCTTTTGCCAGCTACACTGCAAATGTAAGATGTGTATGAGACCCCATATGTTACACTTGCATTTACAGATGAAATTTTTATGAAAATGTTGGCTCTGATCACACTATAGTACTGTCTTTGTAATCCAAAATGTTCTCAAATCAGGGCTGTGCATTATGCTCCGGATATATCTTGAGTTGCCTAAAAGTTGGACAAAATTTGGTCTGCGTATTATGCTCAGGTGCACATTATACTCTGGCAATTAGGGTAGTTAGTGTGTGTTAGAATGCATACTGGCATGCTTGCATTTGTCACGCACCCTACTTTAAAACCCTTTTCGTGCCAGGAGCGCATATAATATGCGCTCTGAAACTATGACGTGCTTGGCTATGAGTGCATATATGCGCAAAAAAATCGCGCATCATCACCACCTACTTCGGCATGCACATGTTATTGTTAAAACCTCAGGAGAATGAAGGAAACGTCAAGACGAGACTAAGGTTGCGCTTGGTTGACCAATTTCAGAATTTCAATCACAACCATTTTGGCACTTTCTTTGGGAACAAAAACTTCGTGACATTTTTCCCTAATGTTCGCTGATGTTCTGTCACTCGCTGTGTGGATCTGTCGGCATGAAACAGCAACAGATGACATTTCGGAACCATAAGAAGGCATAATTGGCCCAGTATCTGCAAAAATGGACCTTAGGGTGATTTTTCACAAAAAAATTCTGGTTTTGTCGTCTATAGGTATCTAGTGATCACATGGCAAAGTATTAGACCAAACAAAGCAATATTGATGACCCAGAAGCTTCTCAAGCAAGTATAGGTATATATCAGGAAATACAACAATTTATCACAGCGTTTTCCACATCGGAATACTAGTACTACCGTAGAATCCCGCGGATAAGCCCATGGGCTTATCTGTTTCACAAGGACATTTCGATGGGCTTATACGAGAACATGGGCTTGGGCTTATACGCCGACACCAAGTTGTAGGCCTTGACAGACTATGCTAATATTTTCGGGGAATTATGCTTTTCGCATTGCTGAAAAATTGCAGAATTATGCTATTTTTATGCTAAAAGTTATCATATTAGGACACCCAGAATTAATTCGTTGTTTCGGGTCACCCGACCGACCGTCTTTTTTCACCCGACCGCAATTTTTTTTTTTAGTGCATGCAAATGTGCATGACTACAAGGTAGTCTATGGACATACAGCAAGACCGGGACTTTGCCAATCAGGTTATGGTTGTAGTCAGGAGAACTATGCCGCCTCGCCTTGTAGCATGCTGTCAAAATCGAAAAAGGTAGTCTATGTACACACGCGACCCAAAATATAGCAGTCCAGACATCGATCTCAGAAGCAGCGATGCAGCACTTGGTGACGACGTTGTCTTCGATCTCCGATTCGCAATCGGTCCTGAAACAGCATCAGCTCCGCCACTGCGTCGCTCATTGACAGAAGTTTTCAAGGACTTCGGTGAGAGCTGCTCGTCAGACTCGTTTGCCAGCGAGGCCAAGATCTGGTCCTGGAGGAGACCTGGATCTGATGGGACAATGGCTACGCTGTATCGACTACAGTCAGATTTGATCGACTGGCTTGATGGAGAAAAGCTATTCGATATGCACAATTGTACATGTATGCACATGCCCGCAAGTAAAATAAAATAAAAAATAAACCCGACCGACCGACCCTGGTACGGATGAGTGAAGTGACCCGAAACAACGAATTAATTCTAGGTGGCCTTATGCCGCATTATGCTCACATATGCTGCTAGGGTATAATGGTTCTGTGCAAAATAACAGGGGAATTTTTTGTAGAGGGCGTTGTACTGTAGTAACAAAAGTTCAACGGTGTCAACACACCGTCCGACCTAGCTACGACCGTCACTGATTGTAGTGGACTGGACATGTTCTCAAGAGAGTCGTAAACCTACGACTTCAAAGTGCATCTACTTGTACTTGTATTTGTAGAACATGTACAACTGCATGGAATTTGATGGGAACAGACGGATTATTCCAATTGAGATTCATATGAAATTTGCCTTGAATTATGCGATTATTCGATTTAGGTAGGAATTGGTTGATAAATATGGTGGTGAAGACACACCTGGCAATATGGCGGTAAACACACGCCTGCCCACACACGCTCTCTAGGCTGCAAAGTTCTGGCACAGAGCTCTCCTTCTCACCACCACCACCACCATCAGTTCGCGCCTGGCGCCTGGTCGATGCATGGCTGGCGGTATCCGGCATAGCAGGCTGGTACATCAAGGAGCACATGGCACATAGATGATGACACAGCAACGACATAGCTCGATTGCGACGTACGTTTCGTCCCCGCTGGACTCATCAGGCAATCTTCTTCTTGGATGTCTTCATACGGAGCTTGACTCGGGAGAATGAAATTGAAGACACCACTGCAGCTGTACTTATGGTTGATAAATATGGTGGTAAAGACACACCTGGCAATATGCCGGTAAACACACGCCTGCCCACACACGCTCTCTAGGCTGCAAAGTTCTGTCACAGAGCTCTCCTTCTCACCACCCCCACCATCAGTTCGCGCCTGGCGCCTGGTCGATGCATGGCTGGCGGTATCCGGCATAGCAGGCTGGTACATCAAGTAGCGCATGGCACATAGATGATGACACAGCAACGACATAGCTCGATTGCGACGTACGTTTCGTCCCCGCTGCACTCATCAGGCAATCTTCTTCTTGGATGTCTTCATACGGAGCTTGACTCGGGAGAATGAAATTGAAGACACCACTGCAGCTGTACTTATGGTTGATAAATATGGTGGTAAAGACACACCTGGCAATATGGCGGTAAACACACGCCTGCCCACACACGCTCTCTAGGCTGCAAAGTTCTGGCACAGAGCTCTCCTTCTCACCACCACCACCATCAGTTCGCGCCTGGCGCCTGGTCGATGCATGGCTGGCGGTATCCGGCATAGCAGGCTGGTACATCAAGTAGCGCATGGCACATAGATGATGACACAGCAACGACATAGCTCGATTGCGACGTACGTTTCGTCCCCGCTGGACTCATCAGGCAATCTTCTTCTTGGATGTCTTCATACGGAGCTTGACTCGGGAGAATGAAATTGAAGACACCACTGCAGCTGTACTTATGGTTGATAAATATGGTGGTAAAGACACACCTGGCAATATGGCGGTAAACACACGCCTGCCCACACATGCTCTCTAGGCTGCAAAGTTCTGGCACAGAGCTCTCCTTCTCACCACCACCACCATCAGTTCGCGCCTGGCGCCTGGTCGATGCATGGCTGGCGGTATCCGGCATAGCAGGCTGGTACATCAAGTAGCGCATGGCACATAGATGATGACACAGCAACGACATAGCTCGATTGCGACGTACGTTTCGTCCCCGCTGGACTCATCAGGCAATCTTCTTCTTGGATGTCTTCATACGGAGCTTGACTCGGGAGAATGAAATTGAAGACACCACTGCAGCTGTACTTATGGTTGATAAATATGGTGGTAAAGACACACCTGGCAATATGGCGGTAAACACACGCCTGCCCACACACGCTCTCTAGGCTGCAAAGTTCTGTCACAGAGCTCTCCTTCTCACCACCCCCACCATCAGTTCGCGCCTGGCGCCTGGTCGATGCATGGCTGGCGGTATCCGGCATAGCAGGCTGGTACATCAAGTAGCGCATGGCACATAGATGATGACACAGCAACGACATAGCTCGATTGCGACGTACGTTTCGTCCCCGCTGGACTCATCAGGCTATCTTCTTCTTGGATGTCTTCATACGGAGCTTGACTCGGGAGAATGAAATTGAAGACACCACTGCAGCTGTACTTATGGTTGATAAATATGGTGGTAAAGACACACCTGGCAATATGGCGGTAAACACACGCCTGCCCACACACGCTCTCTAGGCTGCAAAGTTCTGGCACAGAGCTCTCCTTCTCACCACCACCACCATCAGTTCGCACCTGGCGCCTGGTCGATGCATGGTGGCGGTATCCGGCATAGCAGGCTGGTACATCAAGTAGCGCATTGCACATAGATGATGACACAGCAACGACATAGCTCGATTGCGACGTACGTTTCGTCCCCGCTGGACTCATCAGGCAATCTTCTTCTTGGATGTCTTCATACGGAGCTTGACTCGGGAGAATGAAATTGAAGACACCACTGCAGCTGTACTTATGGTTGATAAATATGGTGGTAAAGACACACCTGGCAATATGGCGGTAAACACACGCCTGCCCACACACGCTCTCTAGGCTGCAAAGTTCTGGCACAGAGCTCTCCTTCTCACCACCACCACCATCAGTTCGCGCCTGGCGCCTGGTCGATGCATGGCTGGCGGTATCCGGCATAGCAGGCTGGTACATCAAGTAGCGCATGGCACATAGATGATGACACAGCAACGACATAGCTTGATTGCGACGTACGTTTCGTCCCCGCTGGACTCATCAGGCAATCTTCTTCTTGGATGTCTTCATACGGAGCTTGACTCGGGAGAATGAAATTGAAGACACCACTGCAGCTGTACTTATGGTTGATAAATATGGTGGTAAAGACACACCTGGCAATATGGCGGTAAACACACGCCTGCCCACACACGCTCTCTAGGCTGCAAAGTTCTGGCACAGAGCTCTCCATCTCACCACCACCACCATCAGTTCGCGCCTGGCGCCTGGTCGATGCATGGCTGGCGGTATCGACCAGGCGCCAGGCGTGAACTGATGGTGGTGGTGGTGAGAAGGAGAGCTCTGTGCCAGAACTTTGCAGCCTAGAGAGCGTGTGTGGGCAGGCGTGTGTTTACCGCCATATTGCCAGGTGTGTCTTTACCACCATATTTATCAACCATAAGTACAGCTGCAGTGGTGTCTTCAATTTCATTCTCCCGAGTCAAGCTCCGTATGAAGACATCCAAGAAGAAGATTGCCTGATGAGTCCAGCGGGGACGAAACGTACGTCGCAATCGAGCTATGTCGTTGCTGTGTCATCATCCATGTGCCATGCGCTACTTGATGTACCAGCCTGCTATGCCGGATACCGCCAGCCATGCATCGACCAGGCGCCAGGCGCGAACTGATGGTGGTGGTGGTGAGAAGGAGAGCTCTGTGCCAGAACTTTGCAGCCTAGAGAGCGTGTGTGGGCAGGCGTGTGTTTACCGCCATATTGCCAGGTGTGTCTTTACCACCATATTTATCAACCATAAGTACAGCTGCAGTGGTGTCTTCAATTTCATTCTCCCGAGTCAAGGTCCGTATGAAGACATCCAAGAAGAAGATTGCCTGATGAGTCCAGCGGGGACGAAACGTACGTCGCAATCGAGCTATGTCGTTGCTGTGTCATCATCTATGTGCCATGCGCTACTTGATGTACCAGCCTGCTATGCCGGATACCGCCAGCCATGCATCGACCAGGCGCCAGGCGCGAACTGATGGTGGTGGTGGTGAGAAGGAGAGCTCTGTGCCAGAACTTTGCAGCCTAGAGAGCGTGTGTGGGCAGGCGTGTGTTTACCGCCATATTGCCAGGTGTGTCTTTACCACCATATTTATCAACCATAAGTACAGCTGCAGTAGTGTCTTCAATTTCATTCTCCCGAGTCAAGCTCCGTATGAAGACATCCAAGAAGAAGATTGCCTGATGAGTCCAGCGGGGACGAAACGTACGTCGCAATCGAGCTATGTCGTTGCTGTGTCATCATCTATGTGCCATGCGCTACTTGATGTACCAGCCTGCTATGCCGGATACCGCCAGCCATGCATCGACCAGGTGCTAGGCGCGAACTGATGGTGGTGGTGGTGAGAAGGAGAGCTCTGTGCCAGAACTTTGCAGCCTAGAGAGCGTGTGTGGGCAGGCGTGTGTTTACCGCCATATTGCCAGGTGTGTCTTTACCACCATATTTATCAACCATAAGTACAGCTGCAGTGGTGTCTTCAATTTCATTCTCCCGAGTCAAGGTCCGTATGAAGACATCCAAGAAGAAGATTGCCTGATGAGTCCAGCGGGGACGAAACGTACGTCGCAATCGAGCTATGTCGTTGCTGTGTCATCATCTATGTGCCATGCGCTACTTGATGTACCAGCCTGCTATGCCGGATACCGCCAGCCATGCATCGACCAGGCGCCAGGCGCGAACTGATGGTGGTGGTGGTGAGAAGGAGAGCTCTGTGCCAGAACTTTGCAGCCTAGAGAGCGTGTGTGGGCAGGCGTGTGTTTACCGCCATATTGCCAGGTGTGTCTTTACCACCATATTTATCAACCATAAGTACAGCTGCAGTGGTGTCTTCAATTTCATTCTCCTAGGTAGGAATTATGCAAAAAAATCTGCTAGCATAATCTGTCAATGCCTACCAAGTTGTGCTATTAACCCTAGAACTACATGTACCAAAATTTCAACTACCCTAGAAGTACCGGAGGCATCATATGACTCCACTGGACTTAAACATACCTGCTTGGAATTATTATTGGCAATATGTGTAGAAACAGAAGTCCTTGGGGTAAAAGGTACCTTTTAAAAGGAAGAACCAATGACAGGTGCACTATCTTGGAGACCAGCAGCTGGTATTGCGTGCAGCGAAAGGGCGACCTCTCGTCAGTTTACGGAAAAATAAAAGAGAATTTGCTTGCCATGCTCATCCTGCAAACTCTACATTTCAGTCCATTACCCGAAAATGGCTGCTGCTGGGCCAACTTGCTGGATTTTCTCAGCCAGGTTGGTCATTCTTTGACTGCTGTGATAAATAAATTTACGAGCGAAAGGAGAAAGTGGTGTTGCGACTCATAGCAAACGAATAATTTCCGTTCGACGTCGTGTCCGAAGACAATCTTCGTGATTAAACCTCAAGTAGCAGAATAGTTCCTGGAAACTATTTTTAGGGATTTAACTTGATTACATGGCGTCCATTCCTGTCCAGCCGAAGGGCCGTCGGCAGACTATTGCGGGTACAGAGCACGCCTCTTGCGTAAATTTGCGAAACCAATGCCATGATATTGCCTTCACTAAAAGTAGAGTCCTCTCTTACCTTACACCCCACTGCTTCCAAAACCTGAATTATGAGAACCCATTGTGGCAAATGTTCAGCTGCGTCTGCTCGCCCCACATGCGTTTTCCCTTCTACCTTGTGCCATTGATCATGACATGGATCATATTCTGGTCAATGAATGCAAATAATGCATCTGCCCCATCTTCAAAATTGTGAATATCTCGGAAAAGCCTGCATACTTCGGAAGCAACAACCGGTTGCGCGGTTTCGCGCTTGCTTCGTGCAACACATTTTCCACTATCTACCAACTTTGCCAGAGAACCCAGCTTCATGAAGGAAATCCTGTCCGAGTTTTGGAGATTGATGTTCTGTTATGTGTATGGCTCCATAGCTTTATCACCACTAATATCCGCTTGCTCCCTCGACTCCGGTCCCGTATCAGACTGATCGAGAAGCCGGAGCAATTAGTATTCACTCATCTTCATCTGGAGCATATAACTGTATCTCTGTGTTCGTTCACTTCTAATTGCTCGCGCGCAATGCTCCAGGCACTCTCCTCGCATTCATCCCCAACCTCCTGCCCAATAATTTTCAAAATCAAATGCATAGCCAGCAATCGCATGTCATCTCGTACATTGAAAATCAACATAATTTTGCAAATCGACCTTCTTAGCAGGATCACTTTTCAACGAGGACGAAGCAAAGTCGGCCGAACGAAGCCTAGAGGAAGAAAATCACCCTCTCCACTTCACCATCACGATACTGACATAGATACGAGATGAAACAACTAATAAATTCACAAGAAAACTGTACGACCATCATCGCGCTGACTTTGGTCTGAGAATTTCTATCACGATCAAAAATGTACGAGGAGCACTCAAAAATCAGCCACAGGCGTACCTGTATCGCTCTCTACTCCTTTTTCAAGGCACAAAAGTCGACTCTCCACTTTCAAACCAGGAACCAGACATACCAGTGGTCCTTTTCAGCTGCTCCACGAGCGCAGGAAATGTTCACCAAGGGGCGCAGAGCAGCATCCATTCCAGAAAAAGAGCTAAAATACGAGTGAGACTGCATGACTGAGTACATGAGTACATGTATGAGTACATGCAGAAAATAGTCAATTTCAGCGTTTCTGTTCCAAACAGCAACTAGCTTCGACTAGAAACAAAGATTACACCAAAGGATCAAACAACAACCATTTTCTGCAGTTTTTTTGCAGATGGCTACCTTGTGCTTGGCCCAGCACGCCAAAAATCACACCTCGGAGGAGTACAAAAATTACAACTCTCGGATGTCCTTGATTGCTGGCCATGGAAATGCTTTATCGGCAGCGACACTGCGCCTACTGAACATGGCTTCCGCCAGACCAACGTAAACTCAAAGGATGTTCCTAGAATATTATAACTGCCCTGGCACTTCATATCGTTCTATGCTGCAGATGACAAAGTGAATCACTTTCACTTTTAACTTAGGACAAACAAATTTGTCTGTTTCGGCAGGATTCAGGATTACGATATTGACCATAACGCATGTGAAATGTGCATATTAGCATGTCCATAGTACAAATCACCACCTTCATGGTCCCCAATCTCCTTGCTCCCGAATGTATTCCTCTTCACGTTATTCACGTGTGGTTCTAAGCCAAATTCGCCATTTTATTGATGCCTATGGTATGTGGAGTCATATGATGTCGCGCGGTAGTTCTAGGTAGCACCCCCTGGCATTTCGGAACTGTACTAAATTTTTAAAAACACAACCCACTGCCATTAACAAAATACAAAATAAATAAATGTCACAAAATTTGGGGAGATTATAAGCCCCCAAATAACAGCAATCCCATTTTGAAATTCGCAAATGCATCATAATGATGCCTCCGGTACTTCTAGGGTTAAAAAGCATCAAGGACGTGAGAAGTACATTGCTGAAAACCACTGTGCAAACAAAAACAACCGATGGTTGTGCTGAAATGTACGAAAAAACTATAATGTGCATGTACTACGTACATGGTGTGGCCAAGAGTCCATAATTTATGGACTCTCGGTATGACCTAGGCCCATGGGCTTGTACGATGAAGTTGTGTGATGTTCGAACAAACCCTGGGCTTATGTGCGGGCATGGGCTTATACGCGGGTGGGCTTATCCGTGGGATTCTACGGTATGTGTTACAAAAGGCAGTGTAATAAACCAGCCATCCAGTTTTTGTTGGAAAACAACTCTCGCACAACTTCTGGCAAAGAGCATGGAGCATGAGCAAGAGCAAGAACATGGATGGTCTTGATCCTCATCACTGCAGACAGCAATGGAAACTGCTTGAACACTATCCCAAGTCTGCTGATAAACCGCAGAAGTCCGGAACAGGAGGGTGGCTACAACTACACCTGAAGTCTCAGTCTGTGCATTCCACAGGGAATATGACACAGGCATAACATTCTCACACCACACTCGAGTTAATCCAGTACATTTCAGTTCAACTGCCTCTGTTCCCGTCACGTCACTAGTTTCTCCTCTTTGAGTATATCCCCCCAGCGAGGATTTCCAGATGTCAGAAAGTACTTTCACCAGCAGAGATCTCCTTTGGCGGAGCACCTAAATCAAGTTGAGTTTTTCGTCGCTAAATAGGAATTGGGCGTCGATAAAAACATCTTGTGAGAACTGTCCTCGTTCTCTACCAGACGCGACGATTCCTACCTGGGAAGTCCAATGACATCTGGCAGAGATGGACGGTAGTTGGTCATCGTGAGCGAACGCTTCTACTACACTTGTAGGACGATCAAAAGCTTTCATTGTTGCAATGAACTAATTTTTGTTTGGATGTGCACAGCAAAGCAAGAGTATTTTTGCCATGGCAGAAAATGACTTTTCTGCAAAAAATGATTTTCACCCGAAGGTCGATTCTCGCTGATACTGGGCCAATTCACTTTCTGGAAAGACAGCCGTAATCGCAAGGCAAATGTGTCCTGCTGTAAACCAAGCGAAGTGACGATGTTTTCCATTTTGGCCACCAGGCACATTGCCAACAAAAGCACTGCGCTCACTGCTCATCGTTGACAGTTTTTGGTTCAGAATGAGAAAGAGCAGGACAATGGCACTGAGAAGCAAGAAGAGTTTGAAAGGGATAGCGGCTAGCTTTTTGAAATCTGCTTCATGCCCCATAACATGAGTCAAAGTGCGAACAGGTCGGCGAGATGTCAAAACTCCATAACGCAAAGATGTGACACTCGTCATTTCACGCGGCATAGCAAAGCTAACAAGTTCAAAAGCGAAGTCATTCTTCTGCTACCATGGAGCCCATACCTGGTCCTTAACTTGGAAGATCTCGCCATGTTCAGCAGCCTCCACTCCGATGTCTCGTTGATCCCATAGGAGTACAGGTGTATCCCCCCTAAGCAGTTGTGAAGTGATGGTACGACTGGAATGCAGATAACATGCAAAATGTTTGGCTTTTCCTGTACACGTCGTCGTTCCAGGGCTTTCTCGAGAGTGGAGGCGATGAGTACCAGCGTCACCGCGGTCTCCACCTAGAATTTTATTATTTTTATTTACAGTCTGCACTTCATGGCACATAATGAAAATGGCCAATACAATGAAGTAAGGGTGAAATTAATCACGGACCGAGAGCAAAAATGCAAATTATAGAAAGGAAAAAAGAAAAAAGAAAGTGCGGAACTTACGAAGAGAGATGCTAGGGAAGGCACTGGTAGCCAGTGCAGGCTTAATTATATTTTTCAAGGAAACCCTTCGAAAACGGTACTAATCGATTCAGCATGGCATTTTCATTCCTCCCGCAAAGTTTCAGCTGATTTGGATTCATGACAAGGACGGTATGGCGATTTGAAGATCGAAAAACTTCAGTTTTGTTTTTCAAAAAGAAAGGCCATGATCGCACACAAATGATACAACCCGTGTGGCACAATGATTTTTGAATGAAGTTGATCCGCGGACCCCGTGCTTCGCGCATGCATGCATGCATACTGCACAGTATAGTACAGCTACAGAGGCGCTTTTGAACGCAGATATGTAGTTCCTCGCGTTCTTCGAAATGTCTTCCGAACGCGTGGTGCTTGTGTTGTTCTCTTGGTCGAGGCAGAATGCAGCTGCATGTGATGCTCCTGTGTGTTCCTGCATGTTCTCTTTTTCGCGTCTCAACTTTGTAGCGTCCCGACTCAGCTCCACTGGAGAAGATTCAGGAGACTATGCTTTGATCCATATGGAAAATCGATGAAATTTGGTAATTATCGTCGGGCGGTAAAAAGCGCTGGGGAGCATGGGGCTAAAACTTCGTAGCAGTCATCCCTACCATGACAGGCATCGGCTGGTATATGTTCCATTCTGTTCCCTTCCACGGCGGGTCGTCTGCGAAGCTTTCTTCTTCGCCGATTCTCGGACAGATCATACGTCTTCGCACTGTATTTCTCGTCTCCCTCAACGGATCAAAACCCTGTTTTCGCCAGGACGAACACAAAACCCCAGACTTCGCGGCGGCAACATCTTCGAGTAGGGAAAAGCTAGCGACTAACCAGGAATCACCAACAAACACGTGTAATACTCAGCGTGATTTGCGACATCTGTCATTGTGCCGTCGCACCATGCATATACCATGCACGGGAATGGAACACAGACGAGTCGTTTTATTACGACAGCCTGCACTGGCTAGCACTGGTGTATATCATGTACTTTGAAGTACTAGTAAGAGTGAAGACGATCTGGGACGAGGAGAAGCTGCACCGTGACATACGAGAATACATGGATCGACCTGCCACTTTGGTTGGTGCCAGCAGTGATGAATCGACCAATGCCAACTTAGACTGAGACTCAATTCCCATCAATCGATCTTGCATATTTTTGAATACATGTCCATTGAGTGTGTTGAAGTGTTTCCCGTCCAATAATACACTTTCGTCGAGCAGAGTTATCCACAGAATAGTCACGTGAAAAAGTCACGAATTCTATGCTCCCGGAGGACGTAATTTCACCACCAGCCCCCCCCCCCCCCCTACACGCACACACATACACACATACACACACACACACACACTACTACTACTACTGTAGCTTGGTTGCCACAAGGGCCACACCACTCCGAAAGGAGCCAGAGTCATTGTCAGGAGCAGAAACGGAGATGACGACTCAGGTCACTCTGTCGACGGAACTGACGGCTGCAGCGAGAACAGCGAACACCATACGACGCTCTATCAGACTTGGTTGCTCGATGGCCACGGTCGCACTTGTGACGTCTGAAACCAGGCACTGACTTGAACTGCCGATTGCATGTCACACACAAGAGAGAAGCTGGGACGTTGAGCGGAATAGGTGATGCCGGCGCGGACGCTTCCGATGGTTCCAGGGGCAAACAATGATGTACACGCAAGCCACCACGAGAGTGAAACCACCTCCTGCATGTACCACACTGCACAGCACCACGCTGTCCCTGGATGGGGAGACTTCGTTCTGCGCTACACTTGTGTCTTGCTTTGTCACCTGGCCGACGAAACGAACGGTGGCAGATAAGACAGTCCACCCGTTGAGATTGGTCATGGGAAGGACCGCCGAGGCTCGGCCCAACGGCAGACACCCGCCAGGCAGATCGATCCTGAGCAATCCCATACCAAGCTAGATGTTCAATGCCGATGTGCCGAAGATCAGCCGAAATCAAATCCCTCCAGCGACGACGGGGACCACACGCAGGCCGAGGCGACGGTAGGAAGCCAAACAACAGCTGCTTGGGCACACGAACATCCGACATGCGGGCCACATGGCCAAGCCATTCAAGCCTCCGCTTCCGAAGCCGGGAGGACAATAGCGATGTATCACCCCACATCTCTCGGAGCTGCTCATTGGTGATGCGTTCCTCCCACTGTTGTGTTCGCGAAACACACAAGATGCTACGGATGCATTGGTGGTGGAAACTATCGAGGCGCCGGAGGTCACCCTGCAAAGGGCACCAGCACTCCGAAGCATACAGTAGCACTGTCATCACACAGGCGTTATACAATCGGCGCTTCACATGGAGTGAAAGATCACGATTAGCAAACACATCCTGAAGCGATCCAAAGGCACGCGAGGCGAGTGACAAACGCCTCGAAACGTCTCCCGCAGAACGCGCATCCGGAGTGATGACAGAACCCAGATAAACGAAGGAGGAAACATTTTCCACCACCTGTCCATGAAGCGGAATGCCAGCAGTGTCAACTGAAGTAACACCAACACCAGCCACCATAAACTTGGTCTTGGGTATACTCACAGTGAGGCCAAATTCAGCAGAAACATCCTGGAACGCCGTCAAGGCCAACACAGCATGCTCCCGCGAACCAACTACAAAGTTTGCATCGTCCGCATACTCAACATCAACAACAGCGGTCTGCTGATAGGTACGGGTTCGTCGTGCTGGGTTGAATAACTGGCCATCCAAGCGATAGTGAAATTGGATGCCAATGTCTGGGTCACGATCAGCGAGAACAGACCGCCAACGTTCCACCACCAGAGCCAGATAGAGGTTAAAGAGGATTGGGGCCATTACACACCCCTGCCTCAGGCCGTTCTCCACACGAATTTCATCCGTGACACCTCCAGGCACACGCACCTCCGCCACCATGCCATCATGAAATGACTCAATGACCTTGAGGAGAGTCGGAGGAATACCAAGGACAGAAAGAGCACGATACAGTGCAGCCCTAGGCACAGAATCATATGCCTTTCTCAAGTCCACGAAGATACAAAATATTTTTGTACGATGCTCGTATGCCCACACACACTTGGACTTGTTGCTCACTGCCAAAACTGGTCACGTGGGTCTCCCCGGGAGAGGGGAGAGAGACTCAAAAGGAATCTTGGAAAGATCCAGTGTCTGGAGATATGTGGATTTTGTAGAAAAAAAGAAAAAAGAAAAAGATGACTCAATCGGCTATTGTACCGCCCAACGGCCGACACCCCTGAAATCCCCAAAACTCTGGGAAATCCCCCTGAAATCCCCAAAAGTATACAGAACTTTGGGTTAACAGGTATGTATACTTCAAATAGAAAGTATATGAGCCACAATCAGCGAAAACGACCCTTAGAGATTTCGTAATTTTTTCAAGAAAAAGGTCAATTTGTGACGTTCAACGATTTTTTGATCGCGCTGCGAACAGTGCGACGACTTTTTGAACTCCTTGCTTGAGGTAATTTATTTTTAAGTTGAAGTGGTGTCGAGTGGCGACTCCAGTGTTCCTTGATCTTGTTGCGATGGCTGCGGACGCCAGAGCTGTTCGCAGAGCACACACGGCAGTCATTGTCTACAGCTAACTCGAGCCTGGTGGGGAGTGGATGCTGAAGTAGCCGCTGAAGTTCAGAATGAGGATGAAACGTTCTTTGGTTCCGACATCGATGTCAACAGCGAGGCGGACTCGTAGCTGTCATCTCCTGCTGCGATGCGGCTCAAAGTGGCCGATGACTCGTCAGAGTCGGAAGATGAGGAGTCGTCACTGAGATAAATTCTGAGTCTGGGGCTAGTGACGGCAGCGACGTTGTGTCTTCAGCTGCGGAGGAAGAAATGGAAGACAAGTAGTAGTATTTATTTTATTTACCATCGGATGCCTCAACAGTGATACACACAACTCTTAAGAGGGCCGATAACGGGATAAGTGGAAAGGAAAGGAAAAGAAAAGAAAAAATAGAAAAAAATGGAATTCAGACATCAAGCAGTACAGTAATCAAACACCAAGTCAACTTCAATCTTAGTACAAGAACTATCAAGATCATCGAGAAACTCAACAGATTCCAAAAAGAAGGTCAAAATACTTCTTAAACGCCACTGGGTCTTTAAAAAGATCCCTGAGTTGGTTTGCAAATGTAGAGGAATGGTGGTGTCTGCGCCACTCGGCAGGTAGTGTATTAAAGAAAATTGCGGCACGATTGGAAAAAGAATTTACTCCATCAGTTGTCCAGTGCTTATGTCGTAGTCCGGCGGCCCGGAGTTAGGCCCCGGAGCCGCGGCACCAACATGACTAATCTACAACTATCCCATTACAGGCCGTGCAGTGGTGGCCGTAACTACAATTACATTATTAAACATACCGACACCACATACACTCGCACATCAGACATATTTAGACATGTTCGGGTCACACCACACCTAGACACACACTCACTCGCCGCGCCATGCCCTCACATGTACAGCACCCGCATTCACATACTTACACACATATACACACACACACACACACACACACACACATACACACACGCCTATACTTTCACATCGAGACTCACATCTTGCGGTCAGACATAATATCAAACGATACTTATCAAAACGAGAGGGAAGAAAGTCGTGACTTGCCGTAAAGACGAAGTTGCGAGAGAGAGAGAGAGAGAGAGAAGGAAAGTCATCGCAATAGTATCTAGTTGCGGCCATGGAAGTCCATGGCCACGAGATTGCTGGTCCCGCATGCAATAGCGTATCACCGTAATAAATATGTGTACGAACTGTTGCATAAAGAGCGGGAGCCATGTGGGGAAATAACAGCGTAGACCAAATAAGGGAGGCCTCAGGCCTTGTGTGAAGATATAAAATAAAGACGATTATGAACCCGTTTACGGGAGATAGATAAATAATAAAACAACTAAATAAGGCATACTTGTCCCGTAGAGGCCTAAAAGGCACGTGCCAATCGTATGGATACGACATATCTCCCCGCTTACACGGAAAAGAACACGTCCTCGTATTATAAGTAACGTAATAAATTAAACTAAGATTATGGCTAACAATTTAACTAAACGAGTGCAGGTCACAATTTGAGTTCCGATCAAAAACTGTTCAAAGACTAGCTGTAATATTGGCCACAACCAATCCAGTCAATACCACTGAAATCCTTACTCGTGCCAGACGGGACTCCCAAACAGCTGAGGTGGATGGCGGGAACGCGGGGTTCGCCTTTCCATCACGCCAACTGGCGGAGCACTGTCGGATACCCGAGCGGTGTCCTCCTCGTCTCGGGCGGCGGCATCAGTGGCATCAGGCTGGTAGGACGGAGTCAGGGTGGATGCCATGGGCTGCGGTGGGTCCGACTCATCTTGTTCGTGAACCTCCTGCAGCCGACTCGGTCGATGATGACAACTTTTCAGCCGGTTGACGTGCACTATCAGCCGACGTGCCGTGGGCTCAGACAGCTTGATGCGGTAGGTGACGGCGGAGAGCTTCTCCTCGACTAGGTACGGTCCGTGCCACAGTCTAGAAAACTTGGCGGTTGTACCCGTCGGAATGGCCGGCACTAGAAGCCACACTGCATCACCAGCTGCAAACGTCACGGCCTTAGCGTTACGATCACGGATATGCGCTTGATAGCGGTGCACGTTGACCAAGTGCTCCCGAACCTGCGCATGAGCGTCCTCCAGGCGTCGGCGGAGAGCACTCACGAATTCCGGCTGGGACGCTACTGCGGATGCTGCTCCTGGCGGTAATCCAAATGCCAAGTCTTGAGGTAGGCATAGCTCCCGACCAAAGAGCAGATAGCTTGGACTGTAGCCGGTACTAGTCTGCGGCGTCGAGCGGTATCCCATCAAGAAGGCTGGCAACTTGATGTCCCAATCTCGATGATTCCGGCAGACATAGTGCGCCAGGCCACGCTCAAGCGTCTGGTTGAATCTCTCAACCAGACCGTCACTCTGTGGATGGTACGCAGTTGTCCTGGTCTTATCTATGCCAAGCAGAAAGCAAACACTGCGAAACAGAGAGCCATCAAAGTTTTTGCCCTGATCGGTATGCAACCGATCAGGAGCACCAAAACGTGACACAAACTCATAAACAAACACCAAAGCAATAGTGGAAGCATCCATTCTCGAAAGCGGAGAAGCTTCCACCCATTTAGTGAAATAGTCAACTACAACCAAAATATGGCGGTTCCCTTCCGCTGTCTCCGGCAAATTGGGGATCAAATCCATTGCTACTCGCTCAAAAGGATACCCCGTCCAGGAAGACTGCATTGGAGCGCCAGACCCTCTGCCAACGGGACGCTTCAACTGGCTACAGGAAGAACAACTTGCAACCCAATCCAAGACATCTTTCTTCATGCCTACCCAGTGAAATTGTTGCGTCAGTTTCTTCTGCAGGCGTGTAGAACCCGTATGTCCCCCCTGGTCATGATACTCTTGCAAAACCAATGAACGTAAATGCCGGGGAACAACAACTTGCAAGATAGACGGCTTACCGGGGCAAGGGTCCTCCCAACGACGGCACAACACCCCCTCATGATGAACCAGCATTTCATGATTTTTCCACAAAATACGTACCTCAGGACTGCTACCCATCATGTCCTGTGGGCAAGGCGGAGAGTCCATACCTAGCCAGGACACTACTTGGGCGAGATCTCGGTCCTTCTCCTGTTCCGTTTCCCATCTTGACCACGGCCAGTTGAAACGGCGGATGAGGGGTGTGGGGATGTTGCCAACGTCGTTGTTCACGGCCCCTACGAACAGCGTCGTCGAAGCGTCAGGGCGGCGTGACAATGCATCAGCGTTAGCGTGCGATCGACCTGCCCTGTACAATATGGTGAACTCAAATTCAGACAAAAATTCCAGCCAGCAAGCCACAATCGCCGGTGGATTTTTGAAGTTAGCCAAGTGTTCTAGAGAACGATGATCAGTACGAATCACAAATTGTTTACCAAGCAGGTAGCAACGAAAATGTCGCACAGCCCATACCAAACCCAACAATTCCTTTTTCGTGGATGCGTACCGTGTTTCTGTATCGGCCAGAAGTCGACTAGCATACGCTATCGGCCGTTCCAGACCTTCCTGAACCTGAGACAGTACTGCTCCTAATCCTAGTCCACTAGCATCTACGTCTACCAGAAATGGTGATGCATCTTGTCCAAACCTGGGGTAAGCTAGTACTGGGGCGGTTGTCAACACTGTCTTCAGATTCAGGAAAGCGGATTCACAGTCAGGAGTCCACAAAAACACTTGGCCAGTTTTCGTCAGGCTGTACAAGGGGCGGGCAATGGTGGCAAAATCTTGGGCAAACCGCCTATAATACCCACAGAATCCCAAGAAACCACGCACTTCACCAACTGCTTCAGGGGTAGGCCAGTTTCTGACTTTCTCGATCTTACCCGGATCGGTCCTAACCCCCTCCCGGGTAACAATGTGGCCCAGGACCTCAACACTGGTGCGGAACAAGAAACACTTACTGGGCTTCAACCGTAAATCTGCCTTCAAGAGGCGGTCAAAGACCAACTGCAATCGGAGCAAATGCTCCTCGAACGTGCTTCCAAATACAATGATGTCGTCAATGTAAATTAAAAAAATCTTCCATTGAAGGCCACTTAACACTACGGACATCATGCGCTGAAAGGAACTAGGCCCATTACACACCCCGAATGGTAGTACATTGAACTCAAAGTGTCCATCTGGGGTCGCAAAGGCGGTCTTCTCCCTATCCCTTGGGGCCATAGGCATCTGATGATAACCCGAGCACAAATCCAGAGTTGAAAAATACGCAGCCCCTCCCAAGGAATCCAAGGTGTCATCGATTCTTGGGAGAGGATACGGATCCTTCACAGTCACACTATTTAAGCGGCGGTAATCCACACAAAAGCGAATACTCCCATCCTTCTTAGTGACTAATACCACGGGTGAAGCCCAGGGGCTGGTGGAGGGTTCAACTACCCCCTGATCTATCATTTTGTCCACCAGTTCCCTTGCCTCCTCTCTTTTAGCGTGCGGTAGGCGGCGCACCGGCTGGCGAATTGGAGCCGCTTGCTTGGTGTCAATTCGGTGTTCCAGTACCGTGGTCCTGCCTTACTCTTTACTACTCATAGCAAACACAGAGCGGTATTTGGAGATGAGGTCCTTAGCTTTCAGAATTTCCGTGTCACTGAGATCGGTGTCTTCAACATTCAATGTGTCCCAAAGTGGTTTGTCTGGCGGATGCTCTTCCCAACCCGACGAGCATGGCAATTGATCTTCCCAAACAGAAGATTCGTCACATACCTGTTCAATCTCACACACTTTGGCTATCTCAAGTTTTCGTGACAATTTCACTTCACGGTCTGAATTGTTAAGGACTCTCACTCCAAACTCCCCGGCAGGCAAGGAAACTAGTGAACACGCTATATTGATGTCATGCGAGTCTGACAGACCAGGGAGACCCTCCACTAATGCTACGTGTACTGGTTTTACTGCGTGACCGTATCGTTTAAGTTTGGCCGGAACGATCATCTCATGCTTGCTCGGGATCGTCACTTTAGATTTCAGTTTCAACACTCCATAATCCGAACCCACAGTACTGATTGAGGCGGGGGAGGTAGAGAAGAACATTCGCCCTTGTCCCGAAGAAATTGTGCAAGGAATATGGGATAATACGTCCCGGCCAACAATACAATCACGTGGCAACCCCTTAACAATTCTTACCCGGTGCCAACAGGTTGCATCTCCGAGTTCCAACTGAACAATTGCTGATGCCACGGCTTCCAGTGGCTGTCCGTTGGCGCCAATCAACTTCGGGCCTTGGTCAGAGGTTTCCTTTTCCAGCTCCTTAGGTCGGCGGTCAGCAAAATCCTCTGACAACAACGTAGCGGCGGATCCTGTATCAATCAGAGCGTCCACTGGACATCCATTCACCGCTCCAGGAACCAACATGTCCGTACGCTCGCTCCCACATTCATCCAAACAAGACAGAACACAAGGATTAGGCAACTGATAATCGTTACAAACAGGTTCTTCTACCAGGACCTCTGGTGTCCGGACCCCCTCAACAACAGCAGAACACGTTTGAGCCCTCCAATTTTCCGAAACGGCAGAACCCATTGGAGCCCTCCAATTCTCGGAGGTACTAGATCCCTTAGTGGACCCCTTTGATCTACAAGTAATACGATGGGTTATTGCGCCTAACGCCCTGGTCTGCTCTGCTGTCAATCCCCGGGGGCGGATCCCGTGCTGAGGGCCTGGGGGTTTCTTTACTTGACCGACATCACTACCCCGTGTGCCGGTCACTGGAAGTTTCCCTGGCGGTTTCCCCTGTTCGAGGGTACATTTCTCCAAACCCGGTTACTTCCCCCCGGCCCCTCACGGTCATTTCTCCCAAATGGGGGAACAGAAGGCACATTCGGTCTGACAGCTAACAATTTATCAAGTTTCTCTGTCATCAGTTTCATTTCCGATTCCATATCGGTCAGTCTACGCTGCACGGATGGCGGACAGGGGGACACAGGAGCACTGGCTGCGGCTACTAACTGCATGTTTAGAGCTTCATGTGATTCTTGATGGACAGCGGTCAAATCCGTACCGTCCCATACCCTCTCTAGATGCAAAGCATACTCCAGGGCCTCATCCACATTAAAGGTTGGGTTCTCTAATACCCGTAATCGCAAATTGGAGGGAGAAAGCCCATCAATGAATTGGTCCCTCAACAATTCCCCCTGATTGTCTGCAGTCATCGTGGGATAAGCTCGCACCACCAACCGTCTTAAATCATCACAATAACGGGCTAGTGGTTCCCCAGTCTGGCGGCGTCTGCTCTTAAATTGAGCTTTGAGCTGACGTCCATTACCAATGGGGGCAAATCGGCGACCCATTTCTTCAAGTAGCCGCGGCCAGTCCCTCCTATGTCCTAAGGGAAGGGTGGTATAAAATCGTTGAGCCGCCCCCCTTAGTCTGACCCCTGGAAACTGTGCCCGTACTGCCTCAGTCCACCCATTTATGTTTGCACATTCCTCGAAACACAGGTTATACTCTTCCCAATCACCCTCACCGTTAAAAGCCTCTGGCATGATGAGCGGCCGATTGGGTTGGACATCCCCTCCATACCCGCCGAAGTAGGCGGCAGGGTGCCCTGGGAGCACTGGCATCGGAGCCGGTTGAGCCGCGACACCTGGAAGAGGACCTGGAGGAGCGAGCGCGGCAGCAAGAGGAGCGGCAGCAGCAGCAGGAGCGGCAGCAGCAGCAGGAGCAGCAGCAGCAGCAGGAGCAGCTGCAGCAGAAGCAGCAGCAGCAGCAGCAGCAGGAGCGGCAGCAGGAGCAGCAGCAGCAGCAGCAGGAGCAGCAGCAGGAGCAGCAGCAGCACCAGGAGGAGCAGCAGCAGCAGCACCAGCAGGAGCCGGAGCTCTTCCGGCGACGGGACCACCGGCAACAGCAGGTTGCGGGGCAGCCGCCGCGGCAGCCATTTGGGCACGGGTTCCTCTCTGTGCCATTCTAGAAGCAAAAGAGAACAAGAAGAATAGCAAAAGAAGAAGAAACGGACGGAGAGCCAACACCAAAGAACAGAAAACACTACCACTCGGTGGAACGAAACTGGCAACTGAGGACGATTTCCAGCTCGTTCCACCATTTTTACCAGAACCCGATGCATTGCGTTACCGTACGAACATACAGCACAACAATCCCTTATCCAATACCAGGTACGATGCAATCGATTGTACCCGGTGGCACCCTCAGGGTCGTTGCGCCGCATGCGACGGCGCGTACTCCCATACCGGGAATGCTGCACCATTCCACGAGTCGTACGTTCCGTCATAATCGCTCATCATAGGAATGCCATACCCAACAAAAATAAATAAAGAAATAGCCAAAAAGGGAAACAAGTCACCAAATATGAAAACGACAACCATTCACGCAGGCATGGGTACTCACCGACCTGGCTGAGGTTCGTGACGGTCAGTCCTGATCTTCGAACCTCAGCCAGTTTCCCTCGGTCCGACGGAAGTACTCGTCCAAGGACATGTCCGTCGTTGACCAGTCTTGAAGATCCTCCAAGCCAGAGTCGACGGCCGAGGTGTCGACGGACCGAGGGGCCGGGGTGACCACCATTTCGCCACTGTCGTTGTTGTGTTGCTGTCGTTTTTGTTGTTTCTTTTTCGCCCGGAGTTTGAGCACACGCTCCCAGTTACGCCGTTGGCGAGATGGCGAGGCATGTTTCTTCTGCTTGGTTCGGGCGGCGGTGTCCCGAACCGCCCGGGACCGTGGCGACTTGTCGGCGTTCTGCCGTCTCTTTAAATTTTGAAATTTTCTAAGTGCCCGTCGGCCATCACAGTTGCGATGCGGGGCGGCGGCGTTCCGTGCCGCCCGTAGTTGCACCGTCAGGGTGTGACGGGTCCCTACAGTACTGAGGACAACAGACACAAAGCACACAATAGTATCGGATCCTGTTCACTGCGCCAAATGTCGTAGTCCGGCGGCCCGGAGTTAGGCCCCGGAGCCGCGGCACCAACATGACTAATCTACAACTATCCCATTACAGGCCGTGCAGTGGTGGCCGTAACTACAATTACATTATTAAACATACCGACACCACATACACTCGCACATCAGACATATTTAGACATGTTCGGGTCACACCACACCTAGACACACACTCACTCGCCGCGCCATGCCCTCACATGTACAGCACCCGCATTCACATACTTACACACATATACACACACACACACACACACACACATACACACACGCCTATACTTTCACATCGAGACTCACATCTTGCGGTCAGACATAATATCAAACGATACTTATCAAAACGAGAGGGAAGAAAGTCGTGACTTGCCGTAAAGACGAAGTTGCGAGAGAGAGAGAGAGAGAGAGAGAGAGAGAGAGAGAGAGAGAGAGAGAGAGAGAGAGAGAGAAGGAAAGTCATCGCAATAGTATCTAGTTGCGGCCATGGAAGTCCATGGCCACGAGATTGCTGGTCCCGCATGCAATAGCGTATCACCGTAATAAATATGTGTACGAACTGTTGCATAAAGAGCGGGAGCCATGTGGGGAAATAACAGCGTAGACCAAATAAGGGAGGCCTCGGGCCTTGTGTGAAGATATAAAATAAAGACGATTATGAACCCGTTTACGGGAGATAGATAAATAATAAAACAACTAAATAAGGCATACTTGTCCCGTAGAGGCCTAAAAGGCACGTGCCAATCGTATGGATACGACACTTAGATATGGCAATGGAAGCATTAGAGTGGCTTCTAGTTCTAAGGCCTGTTGTGATCGATGGAAATAATTCCGTTAGGGTAGGCAGTGAGATGATGACATGATTTCTATGAATAAACTGGGCAAAGTTGAGAATCATATAGTGTTCAAATGGATAAATCGCCAATGTGGTCAATAATGGCGTGATGTTGTCCTGTGACTTAGCACCACAGGCAGCTCGCACAGCACGGCGGAACACAGTAGAGAGCCTTTGGCGGTCCTTAGCGGACAGCTTCGTTACAAAACACGAACAACAGTACAAAAGATCAGGTAGAATGACTGATACAATAAATTGCATCCTGGCCTTCCTGCTCAATTGCTGAAAGGACCGACGAAGAGCGCCAACCTTAGCATATTTAGCAGACAAGATTGCGGAACGACTCCACGTAGGATGCAGCTGCGAATATGTCGATCAGTTCTCCGCACTCGTCAGCTATTCTTTGTCATTATAGCTGCTTACTTCACTATTTCAAAACTATTCAAACAGCCCACCCACCTTCGAATGCTGAATATTCATTGTACACATACATCGTATACATACATTCCACCAATTTGGAGTACAACTTGTATATTGGTGTATACATCCGTTTAGAATCGGAACATTGAACTTTTTCTTGGCTGAGGTCCTTCAGTAGATGTGGTTCAACAAATTTCTAACCAAAAAGGAATTTTGAAAATGTTGACCCTAAGGGCTGTTTTCGCTGGTTGAGGCCCATATTATGAACCCGGGAACCAACAAAGGTGGCAGGTACAACATTACACCTTTAAGCAGCCGATTCCGTTGGCAACAGACCGAAGACCATCAGGCATAAGTGTACCCACCAACCGAACTAGCTGGCACCACACACACACAAGCACGCACGCATGCACGCACGCACGCATGCACGCACGCACGCATGCACGCGCGCGTGCGCGCACACACGCACACACACACACACACACATACACACACACACAACGGTTCTGTCCTTTGTGGCCTCATCAATACAGCACTGGAGGAATGGGGCTCATCCTGATAGCATTGAAAAGTTCAAAGCTGAAGAATTGACCAATACTACCCAGCCTGGTTTACAGCGCACAGCCTTTAAAGTGTTTTTGTTTTTCCTGCACCGTTTCTTGATATGTGTTCCTTGTTAAGACAATACGTAATAAAACACCGTGGACATAGCACGGCATGTTATGAAGACCACATGGTTAACTTCTTCGACACCGTTCATTTTTTTCTCCCAATATGTGAACAGACTGTACGATGAATACTTATTGGCCAACAGGCTAGTATGATTTCCACCCGGTCAGGATTGTCAAGTTATGAATATGATCTCTACTGTGTATCTATAGGTTGCTATACCAGATCACTATAGGTCCATTCGTAATACATTTACATCATTTGGTAGCCGTGGTAATGGCTGTGCGCAGTTCTATAGCCCACGTGGCATCACAATCAGCAACGATGGAAAGGTCGTTATTGCTGATCCTGGCAATCATCGGGTGAAGGTTAGTTTATAGAAACCAGCACCCAGATCTATCTCATTACACAATTTTCCTCATTTTCTTGATGTATAGCAACACATGTAAACTGCAGCTGCAACATTGCTATGCAGTAAGTCATTGATCTGGTAGATAATGTAATCAACCCACATTTCCTTATGATCGTTTCTCCTGTCCTAAAAGCGATGAAACATTTGGAAAGTGTGACACTTTCTCTTGGATCCCCATATTCTATTTGCATATCGGAGCTTCGGGCTTCGATATAACAGTGTAAACCTACCTAAAATCGGGTTTTCCTTTGCTCAAGATAGCATTTCAAAACACCATTACATGTATACTAAAAATTGGGAAAAAACAATTTTTCGTAAAAGAACGCTGCCCCACACGTGATCCATCAGCTCAAACGCGGAAACTCTAGCTTCTTCTTCATCTTTTTTTCTTTGCTCGAGGAAGTGCTTAGTTTAAGTTTTCTGTTGTCTGAGTTTTCGGATTGGAATGCGCACCTCAGGATGTTTTTCTCTAGTCCAGCAGGCTCTGGGTCATGCCTTGCGCCCACTGGAGAGGTGTATGGCATCCCTGGAATGCCACAATAGTCGATGCGGGTGTGAAATTTGGAGTCCAAATCTAGGCAAGAGCATGTCTCGCGAATCGTGGATGGTACATGTACCCCGGAAACCTGATAAATAATCCCACACTGAAGCCACTTGCTGCTCGGTCCACCTCGAGAGAGCCACCTAGGCTGCAACCTCTGCTCTCAAACCTGTGTGGTCCTGAAGATCCAGCAGGTCTGGAGCAATTAAGCCACCTGTCGCTTGTACGACGCTACCTGGTGTGGCTACTGTTGACTTGGACTCTCAGTCTGGTAGCAAACATAGTCTGGTGTCCGAGTGTATGGGTACCAACACTGACTGGCCAGTGGATGCTGGAGATGAGGAGGAAAACGGGTTTACCCTTTATGTTTTGTACGAAACTGCTAAGCTTCCCGGGTCATGTCTTCGCTCAGAACTCCGACGCAAATCCCGAAAGGCTATTTCAAGGGCTGATGTGTACTGCGTGTACTGACTATTGAAAGCCAAGGAATAGCTGCTGACGCCCACAACCTTCCCACCAAGGGCTAAAGCATACTGCCCCGGCGCCAATCTCGTACCGCCCAGCGTGTGCAAACGAACGACCTACGGGGCCAAGAATTCTCCCACCAAGGGCTCACATAACTACCTGGCATGAGGAGTCACACCACACACAAACAGCAATCCTGATGCTCGCTTGCATCCCCCACCTCCATTCGGGAAGAAAACAAGGTGGCAAATGAAAGAAAGAGCAGAGACAAACAAAGTAGAGACGGTGGGGTAGTGGGGAAAAGTAAAACGTAATTTCAGCAAATCAAGAAAGAAACTAGAATTTAGGACAGCTCCTTCATATACAGACAGTTTTTGAGAACGTCAAGACATATCTGTCGATTTGAAATCATAAAAATGCCTGTAAAAATTGGCCAACTTCGGTCTTCTCGACAACCGGTGGCATGGGCAAGAAATCTGGCTCGCTTTACAAGCGTAGAGCATCCCTCATTGCTAAGAAAAGCAGCGGACCGTATTCGGTGGACATGGCATTCATCCGCTGCCGCCTTAGCTTTGCTTTGCTCAGAGCAAGTGTCATGTGCCTGCGTGGTAGCTGCTCTGTTTTCGCTGCGCATGCACCTGTCTCTTCTTCTGCCTCTCTAGTTGCTGCCGAAGCTGGCACTTCCCGTCATTAATTTTGTAGTCTTTAGTTCTTCAATATTATTATTTGCCATGGCGCCCCCCCCCCCCCCTGTAAGCCCAAATAGCTGGCAAGGCAGGGTTGGGCCTTTTTCTTTTACTTTGCATGTGTAGTAGTTTCACGGTTTCTGCATTACACACTTTGTAGCACGATTTCAAATTTTGAAAAGTAAAAATTGGCCAACTTGTAAACTGTGCCGGGACAGCAATATGACACATACTCATATCACCAGCACTGTGTCTATAATGCCCGTGTGCATGGGCTAACTAAGCTTTCCTGTACAAAGCCCACATCTTTTCTAATTCGTGCAATTCTTGCATGAGTAACTGAGCTTATGTATGATGCAGACATACTGTATCATTCTGTACTGGGAAACGTTTGAAATGTTAAAATGAAGTTTTGTCCATGCTCTTCTTTTCTGTTGCTGTATTGTGTTGTGATATACATGTATGTACCTGTAGTTCACCACACTGGATGGTACATTCATACGTGATATAGGCAGATACGGCAGTGGTAATGGTGAATTCAACACCCCCACTGATGTAGCTGTGGATGACGTTGGTGATCTTGCGGTGGTTGACAGGAACAACAGGAGACTGATGGTAAGATCTATGATTGATTAGTGTGGTTCCACTTCTGTTTAAGTACACAATGTTGACTGGAAGTTCAGTACAGATACCAGTCTTCCATTGTTCACATGGTAGTGTACAGTATGATCAAGGGTAACCAAGCTACCAAAAGTGTGCAACTCTTGATACCCTTTCTATGGAGTCATGCAAAGGCAAAAACTCATATCACGTGGTCGTCAAGTCTGGGTGCGCAGTCTGGGTGGTTAATGTGGCTTAGTCTGGGTGCTCACAGTATGGGTGCTCAGTATGGGTGGTCAGTTTGGGTGCTCAGTCATGATGGGTGGTCAGTTTGGGTGCTTAGTTTGGGTGGTCAGTTTGGATGCATAGTTTGGGTGGTCAGTCTGGGTGCATAGTTTAAATTGGGTGGTCAGTCTGGGTGCATAGTTTAAATTGGGTGCATAGTTTGGGTGGTCAGTCTTGGTGCATAGTTTAATTTGGGTGGTAAGTCTGGCTTAGTCTGCGTATTCATGTAGTATGAGTTCAACTGCGGTCCTCGTTAATATTTCGAGCAGTTTCACTCTTCCTGCCACAGTGGCTATCATCCTCCCTCTCCATTGTCCAAATACGTATTGATATGTCGCTGTATCAAAATTAATGATCGACATCTGTATCCATGCGAAATTATATCTGCAAATTTGTTTTTTAACGCCAGATTTCCCAGAAAGTGCTCGCATACTGGGCAGCTAGTGCATACGAGTATCACAGGCGTGCAACACTCCCATCAGAAATTCAAAAATTTCTCTTAGGTTGCTATCAGCCCACCTACTTCCGGTGCATGCGCAGTTACATCATGCATTTTTCAGGTACCGGATGGCCGCGACTTTGCTCCGAAGAAAACTTCCTCTTTTCGATTCTTTAACTCCCAACTTGATTGCGTAACTGAAATCCTCAGGTGCACAACTGCTACAACGTGATTTTCTACTTGTACGACGAGACATCAATGCATATGTGTTACTCACGTGCACTAGCTGGTCAGTACATGAGAACTTTTTGGGCCATATTCGCCTCTGTTGCAGTCCTTGCTGATTTGTTGTTCTGGAGCAGTTCTTCTTTCTCGTCATCTTGGGCTGTTGTTCAGCAAGTGATGCTTCGTGTCACTTTGTGGCACTTTGTGGCACTTTGTCGCACTTTGCTTCATTCGAGTTTCTGCGAGGGCAGGGATTACTCCAATGATGTCTCAGTGATTGTATATGGAGGCGCTCCGTGTGTGCTTTCCAGCAACGCAATTGGATTCGACTAGTGAATGGCCATTGGAGAGTTTGAAATTTGAACATTTACTCAAGTGATTTTCAGTGGATAACTTTATTCAAGCCAACTTGTTGGCGCTTGGGGACATCAAAGTTTGTAGCAGAAGATGGTGGTCGTCTGCCCAAAATTTCAGGACGTAATCTCGCTGCTACTGGCCCTTCGAGATGGCCTTCGTATTGGCCACCACTGTACAAGTTGAATTGATCGATTCGTTCCAGGGACTCAGCAAGTCGCTAGTCCAAAGTTGGATGGCTAAACATTACTAGGTAACTTGGATCGGTGTGCGAACATCATTGGTTTGGCTGCACTGTGTTTTTGTGAGCAGCATTGCCCCCTCGTTCTTGTACCTTATTTCAGTGCGTATATATTATTATTGTGAAAAGAAGAAGGACAAAATGTTACGGGTTATAACTAACTGTCCGCCAACGTAACCAGATCTTATACAGTCAGCGAGTGCGACAAAATGGCACAAAACTGACAAGGAGTACTGAGACATTCGGCGACCTGACACCTAGCTCCAACACTTCTTCAAGGCGCAAACCAACAACAACATTTTTGTCGCACTCGCTGACTGTATAAGATATGGTTACGTCGGTGGACAGTTAGTCATAACTCGTTACATTTTGTCCTTCTTCTTTTCACAATAATTTAGTTGCCTCACCATCCGAGTTAAGTATATATTATTATTATTATTATTATTATTATATCACAGGAAGTGTGAGCTACAAAGTCTGAAGAAAATGTTGAACAGTCTCTGCTAGGATGACGACTACACCATAGCTCAGTGGTAAGAGCATCGCTAGCTACAAGCGAAGGTCCCTGGTTCGAGTCCTGGTGGTGACAGTCAACTTTTTCTTCAGACTTTTCGCGATTGTCTCTTTCCCTCAAACTAGTGAAGATTTTATGACTTGGGGCTCCCCGCGTGCTAGAGTGCACGTGAAGTGTGTGGGTACAGTGAGGGCTGCGTCCCACCCGCCTGTGTGGATTCACAGGAAGTGTGAGCTACGAAGTCTGAAGAAAATGTTGAACGGGCTCTGCTGGGATGACGACTACACCATAGCTCAGTGGTTAGAGCATCGCTAGCTACAAGCGAAGGTCCCTGGTTCGAGTCCTGGTGGTGACAGTCAATTTTCTTCAGACTTTTACCGTTTGTCTCTTTCCATCAAACTAGTGAAGATTTTATGACTTGGGGCTCCCCGCGTGCTAGAGTGCACGTGAAGTGTGTGGGTACAGTGAGGGCTGCGTCCCACCCGCCTGTGTGGATTCACAGGAAGTGTGAGCTACGAAGTCTGAAGAAAATGTTGAACAGTCTCTGCTGGGATGACGACTACACCATAGCTCAGTGGTTAGAGCATTGCTAGCTACAAGCGAAGGTCCCTAGTTCGAGTCCTGGTGGTGACAGTCAATTTTTTCTTCAGACTTTTCCCGTTTGTCTCTTTCCCTCAAACTAGTGAACATTATTATTATTATTATGGAGTTGGCTTTATTTCACTCACGTTGTCATGACATGAGGTAAGAACCCCATCACCGGGCCAAAAGAGACCACGGGTAATGAGAGAAAAAAAAATAGATAAATGGCCAACGCAATGAAGACCGAAGCAAAAAGGATTGTAAAAACCAAAGCAAAAATATTGAAAGCCGACGCAGAAACTGAGAGACGGACAGAAATAAGCAGAACGATGGAGGAGGCCAGGACATATTCGGATACAAAAAGATGGAGGAGGACAGGACATATTCGAATACAAAAAGAGTAATCACAAAAATGGACTACCAGTACAGGAATAGAAATAAAGGAAGAGATGAATGCCGGACATACTCAAATGGCAAGAGAAAAATCAGGTTGTGAGGACCGTCATACTGCACATTCATGGATGTCAAAGCAAATGCGGTATTGGAGGTTTATACGGACTAGCTCTACCCGTAACATGAGGAGCCTAATGCCGAATGCCAAGAACGGACTTGACGATGTTCAGCGTGCCCAGGATAGCACATTGCTGAGCCCTTTCAATGCGCAGAGTGCCTGCCAATGCCAACACAATGTGTGACAGGGACACACCAGTCAGTCCACCAAGCGCCCCAACAACCAGGGGCACAACGCGGACATCATCCACATGCCAGATGCGCCGCAGCTCTTGGCAAAGGGTACTTTGTTATTTTTTCGGCGATTTTTGTGGGAACATTCTGGTCCAATGGAACACTGACATCCATCAGCAGCACCTGTGTGCTGGACCGCAACACCAGGTCTGGACGGTTGTGGCGCACTTGCGTATCCGTTGGGATATTGAACTCCCACAGGAGCTTCATGTCAAGATTTTCCGTGACAGGCACAAGATGATGCTTCAGCGGGTTGCTTCCCGGCCGACCCAGACCATGCCGCTTGCATAGTGCCCAATGCACCAACTTGACGAGCGTGTCATGCCGTTCGATATACAGTGTTTTGGCTAGAGCTGGGCAACAGGCCACAATGTGATCAACTGTTTCTCCGCGAGTGCCGCAAACTCGACAAATGTCCACAACGTCTCCCCGTCCAATGACCGTGACCTGATAGTGCCTGGTCGCAATGGCCTGATCCTGTACAGCCAGCAAGAGTCCCTCTGTCGCAGGCCTGATCGTTGGCGATTTCAGCCAGCGAAAACTCAAGCCCAGGTCCAAGCCAGCATCAGAAGCTCGTCTCCAGAACTGGCCATGGAGAGGCTTACCTTGGATAACGGCCAGGCACCGGAGAGCAACGGCCTTCTTGACAATGACTTTTGTGGCAGTCTCCAGTGGCAGTCTCCAAGTCGGGTAGGTCAAGTTCACCCAGAAGTCTGGAGGCTTGACGTGTAACTGATTTTGACGGTGCCACATCATTGTCGTGATGGCGCTTAACAGCAGCCAACAGTGGCACGTTTGGGTGGGCTTGTAGGTACTTGTAGGTGGGCTTGTTATTATTATTATTATTATTACGAAGTAGTGGTTGCGACCTCGGCGATGATTTGTAAGAAAAGGGTTTGCTCCCCACACCGGAGCTCGCGCTATTCCGCCGACTTTACTTGACACTTGACTGACTCACGACTGCCATCCAGAGCACACGAGAAGTCCATCGAACCTTCGACTCGGCAAACCTGCAAGAAAGCACCACTCCCTGCTCAATACACAGTGTTTCGGGGAATTCACCCCTCATCAGTTGAGCTTGAGTAGGCTGAGGAAGATTGTGCCCGAGGAGCACCACTTATATAGTGCTCTCCAGGCACGACCATCACCAGGGATACAAACTTACAGAGACACTCCGTTTTCAGCGCGACAAACACCTCGTGAGTACCAGATAGCAGCGTGAGTCAGTGTCGCTGCTGGACGGTGAGACAGACGTCGAGGACCCTCGGTCATTCACAACGCTGTCACCTCCAAACCAACTAGTCGCAAGCCCGCGCTGGGCACAACAGTACGAAGTAGTGGTTGCGACCTCGGCGATGATTTGTAAGAAAAGGGTTTGCTCCCCACACCGGAGCTCGCGCTATTCCGCCGACTTTACTTGACACTTGACTGACTCACGACTGCCATCCAGAGCACACGAGAAGTCCATCGAACCTTCGACTCGGCAAACCTGCAAGAAAGCACCACTCCCTGCTCAATACACAGTGTTTCGGGGAATTCACCCCTCATCAGTTGAGCTTGAGTAGGCTGAGGAAGATTGTGCCCGAGGAGCACCACTTATATAGTGCTCTCCAGGCACGACCATCACCAGGGATACAAACTTACAGAGACGCTCCGTTTTCAGCGCGACAAACACCTCGTGAGCACCAGATAGCAGCGTGAGTCAGTGTCGCTGCTGGACGGTGAGACAGACGTCGAGGACCCTCGGTCATTCGCAACGCTGTCACCTCCAAACCAACTAGTCGCAAGCCCGCGCTGGGCACAACAGTACGAAGTAGTGGTTGCGACCTCGGCGATGATTTGTAAGAAAAGGGTTTGCTCCCCACACCGGAGCTCGCGCTATTCCGCCGACTTTACTTGACACTTGACTGACTCACGACTGCCATCCAGAGCACACGAGAAGTCCATCGAACCTTCGACTCGGCAAACCTGCAAGAAAGCACCACTCCCTGCTCAATACACAGTGTTTCGGGGAATTCACCCCTCATCAGTTGAGCTTGAGTAGGCTGAGGAAGATTGTGCCCGAGGAGCACCACTTATATAGTGCTCTCCAGGCACGACCATCACCAGGGATACAAACTCACAGAGACGCTCCGTTTTCAGCGCGACAAACAGCAGCGACACTGACTCACGCTGCTATCTGGTGCTCACGAGGTGTTTGTCGCGCTGAAAACGGAGCGTCTCTGTAAGTTTGTATCCCTGGTGATGGTCGTGCCTGGAGAGCACTATATAAGTGGTGCTCCTCGGGCACAATCTTCCTCAGCCTACTCAAGCTCAACTGATGAGGGGTGAATTCCCCGAAACACTGTGTATTGAGCAGGGAGTGGTGCTTTCTTGCAGGTTTGCCGAGTCGAAGGTTCGATGGACTTCTCGTGTGCTCTGGATGGCAGTCGTGAGTCAGTCAAGTGTCAAGTAAAGTCGGCGGAATAGCGCGAGCTCCGGTGTGGGGAGCAAACCCTTTTATTATTATTATTATTATGACGACTTTATTCACTCCCAAAGCAGAAAAAGAAAGCTTGAAAGGAGGCATGAAGCACAGCACCGGGATCCATATGACCCAAGGGTGAAGCACCAATCAATGAAGATAAAAGAAAATCCTGAACCAAATTTTGATAAACTTCATGAGAGAAAAATTCAAGTATACCAACTTCGATACTCACATAAAATCACAGTCATGTATAACAGAACTACTCAAGTAGTAAACACCAAGCATGCTGCACATGGGACACTCCAAGCAAGACAAACTCAGACGAGATAAAACGGCATATGCAGAGAAAGACAATACATGACTGGGGACATATGGCAGAAATTCACGCCTCTCGGCTCGTCACACAGCACATGATGCACCACAATCATAAAACACACAGACTGAGACACATCGAGACATTACGGGCAGGCTAACATAAGGTCAACCGACCGTTCCGACCATGCCACTCTCCCATCCATGACCAGTCACCGACCGCACAATTCTCAGGGTGCCCAGAATAGCACATTGCTGCAGCCGCTGGATCACGGACGCATGGAGCCCAAGGCTTAAGATGTGGCTGCGGCTCGTTCCTGACACACCACCCAGAGCACCAATGATAACTGGAACAATAGTTATCTTTTTGTTCCAGATCCTCCTCAGCTCTGCTGCCAAGGGCAGGTATTTGCTGATCTTCTCCTGCACCTTCTCATTCACCCTGTGGTCCAATGGGACACTGACGTCCAAGAGCAGTGCCCGATCATCCAGAACCAGCACCAGGTCTGGTCTGTTCGCTTTTATTACTCGATCTGTGGGAATGGAAATCTCCCATATCAGCTTGCAACTGGCAGAACTTGTGACCTGCACCAGCTGCTTACTGCTGGGTAATCCATGCTGCTTACACAGCGCACGATGCAGGGCCTGGACCACAAAGTTATGCCGGGCAATGTATGCAGTCCGTGCCAGGGCTGGACAGCAGGCGATGATGTGGTCCATATTTTCTCCGGGTGCACCACATACACGACAGAGGTCCACGACATCATGCCTCTTGTGGATATGGCGCATATTGTTTCTCGTGGCAATCACCTGATCCTGGCAAGCAATGAGAAAGCCTTCCGTTTCAGGATGCATTGTCTGGGATCTGAAACAGGAAAACGAGAGCTGCATGTCCAGGATGCCATCAACACGCGCCCAATAGCGACCATGAAGAGGCATCGCTCGAAGTTCACGGCGGCGGTTGTCATTGAGGGCCTGTTTAACAGTCTCTTTGTTAGCGGTGTCCAGGCTCGTTAGGCGAAGGCGCTGCAGGACAGTATTTGCCAGCTTTGGTATTGATTTTCTAGAGGGACGTGATTCATGGTACTGGAGAACAGCGGCCAGGGCAGGGACATCTTCCCGATCCTTCAGGTACTGAGCGAGCCGGATGCAAGTACGGTCATGGAGATCTACGATGCATACTAGGCCACGACCTCCCTCACTCCGCGGTAGATATAGGCGACGGATTGAGGCACGTGGGTGGTGGGCCCTGCTAGCAGTCAGAGCCTTCCTCACTGTCCTGTCCAGCGAGCGGAGCTCATCCGCAGTCCAAGGAACGACTGTGCCAAGGCCATAGGACACCACTGGCAGAACGTAGGTGTTGATTGCTCTGATGAGGTTTGGTGCACATAGTGAAGCATCCGTGATCAAGCGAAGACGGCGACGGAACTCAGCGATGGCAGATTGTTTAACTTCACCAGCCTCGATTCCCAGGAATTCCCGCAGGCCAAGGTAGAGGTACGCCGCGCCATCTTGCAGAGGATGAATGATCGACTCTGTTAGCAAGGTTGACGAAGGCTCTGCATCCTGGGTTGGCTTAGCGGCCGGGCAGACAATCTTCGAGCACTTAGTGGGAGATAGTTGCATGCCAACCGCCCCACCAACGCACTCCACAATGTTGATCAAGGAGTCCAGTCCAGTACTGCTAGCGGCAAATAGCTTGACGTCATCCATGTACCATAGATGCGACAACAGGGAATCACGCGTGGGTCCACAACGATATCCTATGCCGCTTCTTGCTAATTCGTTTGAGATTGGGTTGAGACCGATGCAGAACAGCAGGGGAGACAGAGAATCACCCTGGAAGATACCCCGTCGGATGGATATTGGCTCGCTGACCCCGCTGCTAAGGCACAGTTGTGTGCTCCATTGCTCCGACAGCGTTTGGAGTGTGCGGATGATCCTAGGATCGAACTTGTAGATGGTAGCAATTTCCCAGATCCACTCTTGGGAAAGGCTATCGAAGGCCTTTCGGAAGTCTAGCCATGCCATACTGAGGGAGCGCTGGTGGCATTTGGCATCTTCAATAATCATGTTGTTGATCAACAACTGATCTGTGCATCCTCCTCGGCCACGTGCACATCCGACCTGTTCCGGGGCCAGCAGACTGTTAGCGGTGATGTGAGACCACATAAGCTCCGATACTACAGATGTGAAAAGTTTATACATAGAAGGCAGGCAGGTTATAGGTCTCCAGTTCTGGGGTTTCGACAGATCACCTTTCTTCGGTAGGAGTACGGTTGCACCAAGGGAGAACCAGGGCGGTGGCACGACTTCCGAATCCAACAGCTGCTGGAATATGCGAAGCAAGGCAGGATGCAGAGCACTAAACTTCTTCAACCAGAATGGTCTGATGTTGTCAGGCCCAGCAGCACGCCAGTGAGGCATCCTTCCAACTGCCAGTTGGAACAACTCCGGCGTTATGACTGCATCCTCTTGTGGCTGGACATCTTGATAGGCAAGAGCCTCCCGTTCAATCCATCCATGTCTGCTCACCGCAAATGGCTCGGACCAGATGCCTGACCAAAAATCATGCAACGCCCCCATACCAGGCCGCGTCTGGTCACTGCAGTCAGCCTCCTGTGTCCCCAGAGAGCGGTAGAACTGGCGCTCGTTCTCTCTGAATACCTGATTCTGTTGTTTTCTCTTGATGTTATCCTTATACCGTCTGATTCTGGCGGAAAGCGCCAGCAGCTCCATTTTCTTGCTTTCGAGTAGAGCCACGGCCTCATCACTGCTCTTGACAGGATATCTGGTGAACAATCTTGGGTTTCCAGCTTGGATGAAACTTGTGAGGCGCGACACGTCTTTCCTCACATTCTCAATTTTGCGTTGTATCCGCAACAACCAGCCTGGCGCAGTCTCCCTCCCATGATCACCACCACTCAAACGGCAAGGTGCAACACCAGACACCACCAAGACCAGCACCGCCGCTGCATAGGTGAGCTGATTGGCGAATTCCAAAGACAGAGGTAGGGGTAAACCCGACAGGAACAGTCTCATGCCACCGTTGACCAAGGCAACATTGCTGGAAAGTGCACGGCTAGGGACCTTTCTGGGGACAGTGAGTCTTGGCCGACCTGTCAACTGCAAGCTCTGTACTCCAACTAAAACACCGCTCAGAGGTCTGGCAACGTCACCAGGTGTGGTTATTTTGCGATTGATGCAGAGGTGCCTGATTGACCACTCCAGATCCATACTCAAACCACCAGGGCCCAGAATACCAGATTCACTGAGATTGGTTAGAATGCCTCCAAGCTTATCAGGGTTGGAATTACTACAAGGCGAACAAGGCGTCTCCCTTGTGCAGTGACTTTGCTCTGTTTCAGGCACTCCAACAGCCGGTCCATCCACAGTAGGCGTTGATCCACTGGGAGCAAAGTCGCCCTCCACAGGTGGCTGAGGTCCTGCCAGGCCATAAACAGCCTGTGGACGCACGCAGGCCACTGGACTACCCACAGAGTGTGCATAGACAGATTCAATACATGATGCATCATCACCCGCAGTGCTGGAGTACTCAGTACATGAAGGCAGAGGCCCAGCAGCAAACACACGGAGCAAGCTCGGTGGAACGCCGGCGCACGTGTCATGGCCATCGTTTACTAGCACACTGGGACCAGAGTCAACGGAACCGGTGCAGGCGGAATATTCTACATGATCACGTGCAAGAGAGGCTGGCGGTTCGCTGTCAGTGTCAGTGAAACAGGCGCCAGGATCATCAGGTAACCCAGCAGCCGAATCCAGGGAAACAGCGCCGGTGGAAGACGCACTGACAGATTCAGGACCCTGACTAGTCGTAGCAGGCAACTGGACCACACAGCCAAAGCGCGTCATGAACTCAACAGGCAACTCGCCACGCTGCACCAACTGACGGGCTATCTCCTCCTGCTCCACCGATGTAAGGTATTTTTTGATAATTAGCGAAATTTGACCAGCCAAGTTCTGCTCCGAGATAATATCATCCGGTCGACGCTGTATCCATAGGTCAAGTTGACGCTTCCGGTGACCCGCCTTCTGTGGCCATACAGCCAGAAAATGGCACTCCAAGGCAATACGGTTGTCGGAACCAGACCATTTCCTGCGAGGTGGCATACACCAGTTCACTAAAAAACAAGACTAGACCTTCTCTTTGCTGAGACCTACTTCACAAAAATGATGAAACGGCTACTAGTAAAGGGATGAGGGTAAACTCAAAGGAATTGGAGCGGGTAGCGCGCTCAGAGGCGGATGGCTACCAGAGCTCCAAAAAGCTGAACCGTCCCCGAGGGGGGTTAATTATTATGACGACTTTATTCACTCCCAAAGCAGAAAAAGAAAGCTTGAAAGGAGGCATGAAGCACAGCACCGGGATCCATATGACCCAAGGGTGAAGCACCAATCAATGAAGATAAAAGAAAATCCTGAACAAAATTTTGATAAACTTCATGAGAGAAAAATTCAACTATACCAACTTCGATACTCACATAAAATCACAGTCATGTATAACAGAGCTACTCAAGTAGTAAACACCAAGCATGCTGCACATGGGACACTCCAAGCAAGACAAACTCAGACGAGATAAAACGGCATATGCAGAGAAAGAAAATACATGACTGGGGGCATATGGCAGAAATTCACGCCTCTTGGCTCGTCACACAGCACATGATGCACCACAATCATAAAACACACAGACTGAGACACATCGAGACATTACGGGCAGGCTAACATAAGGTCAACCGACCGTTCCGACCATGCCACTCTCCCATCCATGACCAGTCACCGACCGCACAATTCTCAGGGTGCCCAGAATAGCACATTGCTGCAGCCGCTGGATCACGGACGCGTGGAGCCCAAGGCTTAAGATGTGGCTGCGGCTCGTTCCTGACACACCACCCAGAGCACCAATGATAACTGGAACAATAGTTATTATTATTATTATTATTATTAAAAAGCTTACGTGGAGATAAAAATGTAATCAACGCAATAAATAGAGTAAGCTGCGCACTCAGTACAAACACCATTAGCAAAACTTGTTTTCATGTAAATAATTAAGCTTGTTCCTAAACGTTTTCGTCGCCATCTCATCAGAGGATTACTGGCAAATCAAAACTAGCTCTAAACTCAATATATATACGCACAATGCAAGTAGTAATTTAGACCCTAACTAGCGCGAGAAAATGAGAGCTGAAAAAACATTACATCAATCAACGATATCAGGTGACAACAGATGCGATAAATTCACTACTAGAAAGTAACCATGCACCACAAACGAGAACTACTGATCTAAATTCACAAACAATTTCAACGTAAACAAATTCTTTTTCTGCCTACACAAAATCGGCTTGGTAGTAAAAATGTAGATAGACTCCAATACACGCAGATACCTTTGACTACGTGAACGAGACCAAACAGAAAAGCAATCATCAGTATAACTAGAACGACAATCACTATTCTGAACAAGATGGTTTGCAACAGAAGATTCATACACCCTAACACCACTACTAGAACCAGTACATACTTTGGAATTACGTGACAATGAAACCGACTTGACATTCCTTGCCGCTACTGCCACTCCAGACGAAGCCGATGTAGATGTCCGTACCAAAGACACGTCCGTTACTGGCACTGCGTGCTGCGATGATGCTCCCTTTGACGTTTCAATGGCCGTTGGTGTTGATGAAGAAGAGGAGGGAGATGAGGCTTCTTCATCAACACCAACGGCCATTGAAACGTCAAAGGGAGCATCATCGCAGCAGGCAGTGCCAGTAACGGACGTGTCTTTGGTACGGACATCTACATCGGCTTCGTCTGGAGTGGCAGTAGCGGCAAGGAATGTCAAGTCGGTTTCATTGTCACGTAATTCCAAAGTATGTACTGGTTCTAGTAGTGGTGTTAGGGTGTATGAATCTTCTGTTGCAAACCATCTTGTTCAGAATAGTGATTGTCGTTCTAGTTATACTGATGATTGCTTTTCTGTTTGGTCTCGTTCACGTAGTCAAAGGTATCTGCGTGTATTGGAGTCTATCTACATTTTTACTACCAAGCCGATTTTGTGTAGGCAGAAAAAGAATTTGTTTACGTTGAAATTGTTTGTGAATTTAGATCAGTAGTTCTCGTTTGTGGTGCATGGTTACTTTCTAGTAGTGAATTTATCGCATCTGTTGTCACCTGATATCGTTGATTGATGTAATGTTTTTTCAGCTCTCATTTTCTCGCGCTAGTTAGGGTCTAAATTACTACTTGCATTGTGCGTATATATATTGAATTTAGAGCTAGTTTTGATTTGCCAGTAATCCTCTGATGAGATGGCGACGAAAACGTTTAGGAACAAGCTTAATTATTTACATGAAAACAAGTTTTGCTAATGGTGTTTGTACTGAGTGCGCAGCTTACTCTATTTATTGCGTTGATTATTATTATTATTATTATTAATGAGCGTTAGCATGCTAACGCGAGTTAGCAGCCAGCCCAGCGAGCTGGCCCAACCTGCACGCATGCGCGAGTCACGTGGGCACGCGCCCTTCAATATCCTGTACAATGTCTCTTTCATGTCATTGCTGTTTGGACTTTCGAGCGTGCAACTTGCGGAACAGGTGTTCCCGAAACAATTTCCTTTCGTTAGACTTTCAAGCTTGCATTCTCGTATCTCTGCGTTTCAATTCAGACTTCATTGACGCCTGTTGGTGCCTGAAACAATGTCGTCGTCTACAGTGGAACGTCGACTGTGGTTTTTTAGCTTGCGCCATCATCAGGTTTCCTGAAATGAAGTACCTCCACGCGATCTCAGCGACCCTTGTTTGTGCCTTGAAACAATGTCGTCGTCACCAACCGGCGTCCAGCCTCTCCGGATCGCCTCGCTCTACCTGGCTCCGCCGCCCGCCTACTGCGAACGCAGCGACGGCCGCCACGCAGCACCACCACTGCAACAGCAGGCGCGAGCCTGACGATCGTAATTCGTATCCAGAGAGGCGAGTTCGTGGACTTTGATTTTCTGTTGGAAGTAACAACGGGAGTTGTCCACTGCCGTCACCAACGCCACCCAGCTTCTCCTCGCTCTACTTGGATCCGTATCGCCGCTCGCCGCCAGCAGGCCGGACCCTACTGGGAGCCCGGTGCAGTGACGACCGCCATATGCGCATGCAGCACCAACAGCAGGTGAACCTGACTGTCCTATACGGGCCCTTCTCGATCGCGTCCAGAGAGGCGAGTTCGTGGACTTCGATTTCCTGCTGCCCGATACAGTTGCAGTCAGTCCAGCTCCGGCGACGTTCCAACTCCGTAGCCCCTCATATGTTGCTCTTCTGGCGCACTAGCATTTATTTGAATCCGAACCCAGAACTGCGCTTCGTAGGCTGCATGACGGTAGCACTTGAGTTGAGACCTGGACAGTGTTCATGAATGGTCTGTGTTCCACTGTTCCTCACCCGTTTCACGAGTGCCTGTGGACGTATTTGGCCACGATCGTCGCGGCCAATCGCCAGCTTTTGCCACCTAGAAACTGGACGTTATCAATACTCAATCTGCGGACAACTGTTTCGTCCTTTGTGGACTCATCAGCGCAGCACAGAGGGAATTAAGCCGAACCTGATAGCAATGGAAAATAAAATAAATCTCCAAAGCCAGGTTATCAATATCAACTTGTGGCAACTGCGCCTCGCGGTGTACTGGAACAGCACGACCCGCCTGCCAGCAGTGCAGCTCAGTGCACTCGCCAGCATTTCCGTGCGCATTTCGTCCTACTCACCAGTACAGATCCGCATCACGTACCGCAACCGTATGCCGCTACTACGAGTACGGCGCTTGCACGCGTCAGCTCAGGCAGTGCTACCTCCAGTGCCGACAGGAGCATCCCAGGGCAAAGTGTAAGGCCTCATCAGTAACTGTGTAAGCACTCAGTTTCTCACTTCTCAAAATTACTGGACTCACATCCTGATCCTATGCTCCGGAGGTATGTTGCACATGGTCGTAATTGTGGGGTTGTGGTAGGTTTCATCGGCAACCACTCAACTAACTGGGATCCATTGAATTTAACACGGTCACATGCTAACCCAGATTATATTTCTGCGCAACGATCCGTTTCTTGCAGCAGGCTTGAAACAGCTGGCCGATCCGTTTCTTGCAGCAGGCTTGAAACAGCTGGCCCGTGTTCTTCACCCCCTTTCTCGCCTCTGTGCTGTTCCGGCGTAGATGCGGTTCCTAGACGAACGGGAAGTTACACACGACACACCCTTTGTAAAGCCTGGAGGGTCGAAGTGTCAACGATTACATTCCAGCAGACCGTGGCTCTCCACAATGTCAAGATGACAATGCTGCAAACATGATTAGACAATTGCTCGCCCCGCTGTATCTTGCTAAGCTCAATGTTAAAAGTGCATTCTGCCGAATTCCCGTCTGCCCGGAGGAGTGGCCCTTGTTGAACCGCTGGCAGGATCAATACTGTTATGAGAGCGTCCTGCCCTTCAGACTGTACTACGCTCCAGGCCAGCTATATGGAACTCTGTCGCATCCGCCAGTGAATGGATTGTGTGCGGGCAGTTCGCACTCCCACGCCTGTTGCATAACGGGGAATACCTCAATTAATGTTACTTCCTCAATGCATGCTCTGGACTTGTGTTACCTCGCCAGCAACTCGCTATTCTGCTCCGAGCGTTTACATACCTCGGTGTTTCTCTGGCCCCAGCAAAAGTGGAGGGTCCAGCTCAATTCCTGACGTTATTGGCATCTTCCCATTACGGGAAATACCTCGACTAACGTTTCTGTCTCCAGGCATGCTCTGGACTTGTGTTAGCTCGCCAGCAACTCGCTACTCGGCGCCGTGCGTTTACATACCTCGGTGTTTCTCTGGCGTCAGCAAAAGTGCCTCCTCGATGTATGCTCTGGACCTGTGTTAGCTCGCCAGCAACTCGCTACTCGGCGCCGTGCGTTTACATACCTCGGTGTTTCTCTGGCGTCAGCAAAAGTGGAGGGTCCAGCCCACGTCCTGACGTTTATCGGCGTCATCCTGGACACCCGCGCGCTCACATCAGTCTGCCGATGGACGAACTTGCCAAGCTTCACGACCTCCTACGGGCCACTCTCAACACAGCTTCAACTACCCAATGTCAACTCGAGTATCTTTTGGGAAAGCTCTCGTTTGCTACAAGAGTGATAGTCCCAGGACGCACATTGCAGATTGTGGTCACTTGCCAACTGGTACCGGCAGCCGTATTACCTGATCAAGCTCTCCGAAGAGTGCCTCAAATACCTTCGCTGATGGCCTTAGCTCCTGGAATAGTAGAACGGCCGGTCCTTCTTCCTACACCCTAAGTGGACGCCGTCCCCCAACTTGCTGCTATTCACTGATGCAAGTGGTGCACTTGGCTGGTGCGCAAACAATTGCAACCGGGGATAGGGCAATGGACAGTCAATCAAGCAGACCAGCCAATCGCAAAGAGTGGTTTGCAATTGTGGCAGCACCTGGAAAAGCTAGCGGCACCAGCAGCAGATGCCAATCGATCGGCTTTGCAGCAACTGCGAAAATCTTGCTCATCAGTTGTGACTATGGCCTGGCGTCATACACCGGCCACTCGTTTCGAATCAGCTGCCGGACTCGATATTCAGAGAGGCGGGAAGGTGGAAAGCCATGTCGGCCCGAGTAACATTCGGAGGCCACCAGCAGCCAAAGCATGGGTGGCTGTGGCAATGGCCTCAGCCCATGATATCGAGTTCCTGTTAGTCAATCGTTACCGAGCTTGCACTGCTTACAAATATCACAGGTAGCTGCACTTTGTGATCCGCTCTGGGAGTGCCGATTTATGGAATATATGCTCTCAACTGGTTATGCATCTCTATATATCTAGCATTTGGCGGCTCTATTCAGAGTCATTGGCGGCTCCATGCGGAGGCATTGGCGGCTCCATGCGGAGTCATTCGACGGCTCCATGCGGAGTAATTGGCAGCTCCATGCGGAGTAATTCGGCGGCTCCATGCGGAGTCATTCGCTGGCTCCATGCGGAGTCAATTGCCGGCTCCATGCGGAGTCATTCGCCGGCTCCATGCGGAGTCATTCGCCGGCTCCATGCGGAGTCATTTGCCGGCTCCATGCGGAGTCATTCGCCTGCTCCATGCGGAGTCATTTGCCGGCTCCATGCGGAGTCATTTGCCGGCTCCATGCGGAGTCATTTGCCGGCTCCATGCGGAGTCATTCGCCTGCTCCAAGCGGAGTCATTTGCTGGCTCAGCTGCGAGCCATTATACCAGTTGCTCGAATCGGCACTCCCAGCTTAATGCAAAACTCGGTTGCTCTGTTGTGAGGTGGGGGGATGCTAAATGAGCGTTAGCATGCTAACGCGAGTTAGCAGCCAGCCCAGCGAGCTGGCCCAACCTGCACGCATGCGCGAGTCACGTGGGCACGCGCCCTTCAATATCCTGTACAATGTCTCTTTCATGTCATTGCTGTTTGAACTTTCGAGCGTGCAACTTGCGGAACAGGTGTTCCCGAAACAATTTCCTTCCCACCCTCCCACCCACTAGCTCAACTCATGTTTCTGGCGCACACATGACGGTATCTGTATAGTCCATGAGAATATATGCTCTCAACTGGTTATGCATCTCTATATATCTAGCATTTGGCGGCTCTATTCAGAGTCATTGGCGGCTCCATGCGGAGGCATTGGCGGCTCCATGCGGAGTCATTCGACGGCTCCATGCGGAGTAATTGGCAGCTCCATGCGGAGTAATTCGGCGGCTCCATGCGGAGTCATTCGCTGGCTCCATGCGGAGTCAATTGCCGGCTCCATGCGGAGTCATTCGCCGGCTCCATGCGGAGTCATTCGCCGGCTCCATGCGGAGTCATTTGCCGGCTCCATGCGGAGTCATTCGCCTGCTCCATGCGGAGTCATTTGCCGGCTCCATGCGGAGTCATTTGCCGGCTCCATGCGGAGTCATTTGCCGGCTCCATGCGGAGTCATTCGCCTGCTCCAAGCGGAGTCATTTGCTGGCTCAGCTGCGAGCCATTATACCAGTTGCTCGAATCGGCACTCCCAGCTTAATGCAAAACTCGGTTGCTCTGTTGTGAGGTGGGGGGATGCTAATTATTATTATTATTAACTGGTTTGAGGGAAAGAGACAAATTATTATTATTATTTTTTTTTTTTTAAAAAGAGGTCGGAGGCGGATAATACTTTAAAACGAAGGTAAGTTATGGGTCGCAAATATCCACGCAAACACACATCCAGTCATAATAAGGCACTTGTCATAAGTATCCGAACGTTTTCGGTCCCTTCTCATCAAGGATTATACAGGGAATGGCTCAAGCTGGAAAGACTAAAACTTATATAGCGTAAAGATAATTAGATAACAACACTCGTGACAAGGTGGAAAATTATCAAGTTTAGCACGACACAAAACTCGAAGGAAAATAATAATAGTGACAACAACATAGTGAGCAAATTAAGTTACATTGTTACCACCTCGACGAGGAGTAACACCAAACAATTGTAGCGACAACACATTTTCTTTCTGTACGCAAAGTTCAGGATCTAACTTACGGATATACAAAGCTTCTAACACAGCCAAATGTAATGCACATCTACCACGTGACAATATTGAGAAAACATTATCACTGTACAACTCACGACAATTGGTACGGGCTGACAGATGTTGCTTGATTGACGAAGTGCGATTCTTAGCTCCATTGGGTGTTGTCTCCTCCAATGTCCCGTCATCTCGCCTCTTCGTGGCATCACCACTATCTGTCTCTTCGCGTTTCCGCGGCCTTCCACGTTTCTTGACACTAACCGTTGGGTGCGCGATACCCGGTGTCCTTTCCGTTACGTCTCCTCCATTGCGGATTTCTATTGAGCTTCTTACTCCAACTTGTCCGGTGTCCGATATTGAGGTTAGTTTTCGCGGTCTACCACGTTTTCGAATATTGACTGTTGTTGTCACTTCCGTTGTCGTTGTACGTTCGTCCTCATCAGTCCGTATTTTCACTTGGCTTCTCGTCACCCTTTCCGACGCCGACAGATCCTTTGTCAGTTTCGGTGGTTTACGTGTGGGTCTTTCACCATCTTTTATGCTGTTCTCAGCTGGCCCGTGTCCTACACACGCAGAGGAGGACGGGCATGCAGTCACATCTTTACGGGAAGAGGAAGATCCACCGATGGACTGGACAGCACATTTTGGAGGACGACCACGGCGAGGACGACAATCGCGCGCATCAAGCGGAACACAACTTAACGGCACATGTTGACGAATGCGTGCGCCCAGGTGCTGAAGGGTTCTACCTACATACCGATCTTCACATTGTCGGCATTGAAAGAAATAGATAAGGTTACTTTTACTAAGGGTAGGTAGAACATCCTTCTTCACACTGAACGCACGCACTGTCCCAAATATGACGTACAGCTTGACGCACGGATATGATGGACATACGATACCACGAACATCCTTCTCCACGCGCGCAGAACCGGTGCCAACCCAGGGTAAACGGAGCACCACTGGGCAACGGTCAGGTCCAAATTGGATAGGCTTGTCTGTCACCGGTTTTTCGTTGATTAGCTTGGCCAGAAATTCCTTTGGATAGCCGTTGTTCGTAAATATTGATGTCAGTCTGTCTAATTCGTCCTGCAATAGATGAGGGGAACATATTCTATGTGCACGATAAACTAGCGCCTTCACAAGATGTCTCTTCGATTTCGTAGGAGTATAGCTCCCCCACGGAATGTAGAGGCCGGTGAACGTTGGCTTCCTATAGATAGTGGTGTCCAAACTCTTAGTGTTAATATTCCGTGATATTTGTACATCCAAGAAGGATAAGCTGCCGTTTTGTTCCGCTTCCGACGTGAATCTCAACGCCGGGTGGAGACTATTCAGAGTTAGTAGAAAAGTCCCACAGACATCCTCATCCTCATCATGACAGTACACATCGTCTACAAAACGACAGTACATAGAGGGCCACAATGATGGACTAATGGACGCTTCACAGAACCCTACAAAGATATTAGCCAATACAGGACCAAGCGGCGAGCCCATGGCAACGCCATCTATTTGTTTATACATAACGTTGCCAAATGAAAACTCAACGCCCGACGTAACCATTAACATGAGTTTCACAAACTCCGTTTCGTTCAAAGACGGCGGAGTAATGGACTTATTGTGGTACAGTGTTGTTGCGCAGATGTCAATGGTCTCCCGTAGTGGCACGTTAGTAAATAAGCTCACCACGTCATACGAGCACATGAATCCGCTCGATTCAAAGCTTGCGTCCTTTAGCTTTTCTACAAACTCGAAAGTATCTTTGACGCAGTGGCTATTGTAGAGGTTGAGTACCGGTTGTAGCATGGAACATAGCCACTTGGATGTTTTAAATTGCGGTGACCCAGACATGCTGAGTATTGCTCGTAAGGGAATGTTCTTCTTGTGAATTTTTGGGAGCCCGTACATTCGTGGTCGTGTTGATCCCGTCGGCGCCAGATGGTCGTACTCATAATCAGACATTTGATGTGTTTTTGAAAGAGACAATAGGTATTTGCTAAGTTTAGTGTCGATGTTTTCTGTATGGTCATATACATCGCACGGTCCGAGTCTGCAGAATTTTGTCTTATCCTCTAGTATGACCATCATCTTGGTTTGGTAGTCCTCCCTTGACATAATAACCGTTGCCCTACCCTTGTCCGGGCGGGAGATAATGATATCCGGATTTGTTCGGAGCTCCCTCATGACTTTGAGGTGCTCTCGTGTGAGTGAAAAAGACCGGGTGTCAGGAGAGGACTGCGCAAACCTGTGTGCCTCGGCAGCCAGAGACGCCCGGCAAGCCACTGCTGTTTCGTCAGATTTTGCTGGTACCTTGGACAATTGCTGCTGGAGCAGCTCAAATTCCGCCAACATCTCCAATCGGTGGAGTTTGGGAGGAATGCCAAAATCTAAACCGCCACACAGCACGTCCTTTTGTAGTTGAGTCAAAGGGATATCGGCAAGATTAATAATAGTATCATAATTGTCGCTACATGTGCCGAATCGGTCCTTTCTCAAGGCAGACACAATCCAAACGTGTTTTGCATGCTGCCTAGATCGTTGTTTACAGTCACATTGCGATATTAGCCATGAAAATCTAACAAAATCGTAGGTATTGAGAAGTCTTCGTACTTTCTGATACGAAGACACAAACCTCGATCGTGCATTGTGAAGTTGGCTCTTTGCCTTGTTAAGATCATCCTGCAAAAGTACTTTCTCGATAGAGATAGAATCATAAAGCTTTAGTTTCTGCACTCGTTTTTGCAAATACTTAGGTGCAACAGAGTAGTGTAGGCAGTCACGGAGTAACCTGACACTGAATATAGCTGTATTGAGGCGACCACGGAGGGCAAGAACGTCATTCAATACATCAATATGGGTGATTGGGAGGCGTTGTTTGAAGTAATTGAAACAGTGTCGTGACGATAAAAAGTATAAGAGGGCAACAGTCGCTGTTACGCGCATCAGCGTGGACAAAGACCGGCAAGGGGTCTGTACGTCCACCAGTGTAGCCTAGGTGTATTGCAGCTGGACAAGGGCGCAGCATGGGAGCTTCATGCACGCTGTAGAGCTCAAGGCCCTACTACTTACTATTGTTAATACTAGTGAGCAGTGTTGCGAGTCATGTATCCGTCAAGACAACTAACAGGACGGAACGTACATACATGACTGTATCAACTAGCAAAGATTGTACTACGAACAGGTAAAGGTGCATGTACTATAAAATAAATATAAAAATATAATAATAAAAAAGAGCCTAAAGCACTAGTAGATGGAACTGGAATTTAACTCTCGGTTTGTGAACACGCTGCTACAAGACACTGAGCAAAGGAGGCCCAGTGTCCAAGTTTGCCTCCACGGTGTAACGATTTTTTTAAAGAGGTCAGAGGCGGATAATACTTTAAAACGAAGGTAAGTTATGGGTCGCAAATATCCACGCAAACACACATCCAGTCATAATAAGGCACTTGTCATAAGTATCCGAACGTTTTCGGTCCCTTCTCATCAAGGATTATACAGGGAATGGCTCAACACCCAATGGAGCTAAGAATCGCACTTCGTCAATCAAGCAACATCTGTCAGCCCGTACCAATTGTCGTGAGTTGTACAGTGATAATGTTTTCTCAATATTGTCACGTGGTAGATGTGCGTTACATTTGGCTGTGTTAGAAGCTTTGTATATCCGTAAGTTAGATCCTGAACTTTGCGTACAGAAAGAAAATGTGTTGTCGCTACAATTGTTTGGTGTTACTCCTCGTCGAGGTGGTAACAATGTAACTTAATTTGCTCACTATGTTGTTGTCACTATTATTATTTTCCTTCGAGTTTTGTGTCGTGCTAAACTTGATAATTTTCCACCTTGTCACGAGTGTTGTTATCTAATTATCTTTATGCTATATAAGTTTAAGTCTTTCCAGCTTGAGCCATTCCCTGTATAATCCTTGATGAGAAGGGACCGAAAACGTTCGGATACTTATGACAAGTGCCTTATTATGACTGGATGTGTGTTTGCGTGGATATTATTATTATTATTATTATTATTATTATTATTAGCTGGTTTGAGGGAAAGAGACAAACGGGAAAAGTCTGAAGAAAAAATTGACTGTCACCACCAGGACTCGAACCAGGGACCCTCGCTTGTAGCCAGCGATGCTCTAACCACTGAGCCATGGTGTAGTCGTCATCCCAGCAGAGGCCGTTCAACATTTTCTTCAGACTTCGTAATTATTATTATTATTATTATTGTGGAAGAGAAAAGGACATATGGATACGAGTTGAGAGTAACTCTCCATCACTGTAACATGATACTATATACAGTCAGAAAGTGCAATAACTAGGCACAAAACTGACAGAGTACTGAAACATTCGACGTCCTGACACCTAGCTTCAACACATCTCCGTAGCGCTAACCGACAGCCTTCCAACTTGGAAGGTTCAAGGTTATGGAAAAGACCAAAGAGGGGAAGGCAAGCGCAACGAAAACGAGCAAAAGCTACAGTCCCAACGGAACAAAGAATGTCGATTGTTACTGGAAGATGACGAGACCAGTACGATATTTGACACAGCGGTCTAACTACAATTCGAAGCAGCAAAGCAGCACACCACCCAACTTGGGTGGGTCATAAATATCAAAGATAAGTAAAGAAAGGGAAGCTTTGCGAAAACGAATTGTACAAGCCGAAAGCCAAACTCCTACAGTACTCCTCATGCATGACATTGTGATGGACTAGTTACTCGTTTTCGTTGCGCTTGCCTTCCCCTCTTTGGTCTTTTCCATAACCTTGAACCTTCCAAGTTTAGGGTTCACGGATTGGCATGCTAGCGTCGCCAGCCACATCATGCACGTGACAGGAGCGTGCATATACTGTCCCACACAATCGGTCAGTGCTCAAATCGCATTTTCCCATCAATATCACTCACTTTCAACTCTACGGGATTCATTACGGTTGGCTCAAACTGCCTGAATTTTTGAATCCACACGCACGAAAGACGTTCCAAGACTTCCACCGTTCGTATTTTTTCAAACGAGTTCCGGGTTTTCCAGTAACTTTGGCCAAAGTTCGGGTAAAAAAACAGGGGGAGCCGTTGCGTTTCCGTAAAATACTGAACGGTAGAAGGATAGCCAAGGTCGAGAGCAAAACAACAAGCCATTATTTGTCAAAATCGAACAAGAAACGGCTCAGCGCATCTATTTTCCGTGCACGCGCGCGCGTACTTTGGCCGACAAGGTGTGGAGAATTTCTGAAGAAGAAGAATAACAAGAGCAGCAGCGCTCGGAACAGCCGTGCTGGATACTTCCAATCCCGACGATGGAGCGTGTTGGCTGTCGTGAGCTGCTGAAACGACCATGACATTTCTTTTTCTTTGTATACCCTACATATCTTGACGTGCCCTAGCTCAGTTTCGGCCTCTTTACAGGAAGAATATTTTCTTCAATGGCATCAGCGGCCAAACAGCAAGAAGAGCAACAGATCGAGATTTGCAGGGCAAACAAAGGATGCGTGCAGCTACATCTAGTCAGGTTCGATGCAGCTGCGCTTTGCCAGAACCTCAGCAGATAAGAAAAGACGACAGAGTGTCTCAGATGGAACTGGATCTTTCGCCAAGACCGCCACCGCCGCCATCATCAAGTCCAGGTCAGTCAGAAAAATGCATGGCCCGAGTGAAGTGAACTGTGAAGCCACTGAACTGAAGCCAAGGAAAAATTCAACGCTCTCCGGCTATATATATATCCGGCTAGACTTCGAGTCGATATTTTTACTTCGATAGGCGCTGTCGCGGCCTGTACTCCGGCTGTAGCGCGCGTCCATAATCCAAAATGGAGGCGCACGTGACGGGTGCTTTTAGTGGCAAGCCGTGAACCCTAAAGTTGGAAGGCTGTCGGTTAGCGCTACGGAGATGTGTTGAAGCTAGGTGTCAGGACGTCGAATGTTTCAGTACTCTGTCAGTTTTGTGCCTAGTTATTGCACTTTCTGACTGTATATAGTATCATGTTACAGTGATGGAGAGTTACTCTCAACTCGTATCCATATGTCCTTTTCTCTTCCACATTTATTTATGGCTCAACATCCGAGTTTCAAATTGCACACCTGATGAGCCGTCACGAACCATACGGCGAAACGTACGTCGTGTGAAACAACTTGTTTTGTAGTCAACTAGTCCATCACAATGTCATGCATGAGGAGTACTGTAGGAGTTTGGCTTTCGGCTTGTACAATTCGTTTTCGCAAAGCTTCCCTTTCTTTACTTATCTTTGATATTTATGACCCACCCAAGTTGGGTGGTGTGCTGCTTTGCTGCTTCGAATTGTAGTTAGACCGCTGTGTCAAATATCGTACTGGTCTCGTCATCGTCCAGTAACAATCGACATTCTTTGTTCCGTTGGGACTGTAGCTTTTGCTCGTTTTCGTTGCGCTTGCCTTCCCCTCTTTGGTCTTTTCCATAACCTTGAACCTTCCAAGTTGGAAGGCTGTCGGTTAGCGCTACGGAGATGTGTTGAAGCTAGGTGTCAGGACGTCGAATGTTTCAGTACTCTGTCAGTTTTGTGCCTAGTTCTTGCACTTTCTGACTGTATATAGTATCATGTTACAGTGATGGAGAGTTACTCTCAACTCGTATCCATATGTCCTTTTCTCTTCCACATTTATTTATGGCTCAACATCCGAGTTTCAAATTATTATTATTATTTTATTATTTGATTATTTATTGAAGTCTGAAGAAAATGTTGAACGGCCTCTGCTGGGATGACGACTACACCATAGCTCAGTGGTTAGAGCATCGCTGGCTACAAGCGAGGGTCCCTGGTTCGAGTCCTGGTGGTGACAGTCAATTTTTTCTTCAGACTTTTCCCGTTTGTCTCTTTCCCTCAAACCAGTCAATATTTTATGACTTGGGGCTCCCCGCGTGCTAGTTTGTACGTGAAGTGTGTGGGTTACAGTGAGGGCTGCGTCCCACCCGCCTGTGTGGATTCACAGGAAGTGTGAGTTACGAAGTCTGAAGAAAATGTTGAACGGCCTCTGCTGGGATGACGACTACACCATAGCTCAGTGGTTAGAGCATCGCTGGCTACAAGCGAGGGTCCCTGGTTCGAGTCCTGGTGGTGACAGTCAATTTTTTCTTCAGACTTTTCCCGTTTGTCTCTTTCCCTCAAACCAGTCAATATTATTATTATTATTATTATTATTATTATTATTATTTGAAACTCGGGTATTGAGCCAATAATAAAAGTAGAAAGGAAAAGGACATATGGAAAGGAGTTAAGAGTAACTCTCCACCACTGTAACTAGATACTATATACAGTCAGAAAGTGCAAGAACTAGGCACAAAACTGACAGTGTACTGAGACATTCGACGTCCTGACACCTAGCTTCAACACATCTCCGTAGCGCTAACCGACAGCCTTCCAACTTGGAAGGTTCAAGGTTATGGAAAGACCAAAGAGGGGAAGGCAAGCGCAACGAAAACGAGCACAAGCTACAGTCCCAACGGAACAAAGAATGTCGATTGTCACTGGACGATGACGAGACCAGTAGGCGATTTGACAAAGCGGTCTAACTACAATTCGAAGCAGCAAAGCAGCACACCAATTGTAGTTAGACCGCTTCGTCAAATCGCCTACTGGTCTCGTCATCGTCCAGTGACAATCGACATTCTTTGTTCCGTTGGGACTGTAGCTTGTGCTCGTTTTCGTTGCGCTTGCCTTCCCCTCTTTGGTCTTTCCATAACCTTGAACCTTCCAAGTTGGAAGGCTGTCGGTTAGCGCTACGGAGATGTGTTGAAGCTAGGTGTCAGGACGTCAAATGTCTCAGTACTCTGTCAGTTTTGTGCCTAGTTGTTGCACTTTCTGACTGTATATAGTATATAGTTACAGTGGTGGAGAGTTAGTCTTAACTCGTTTCCATATGTCCTTTTCCTTTCTACTTTTATTATTGGCTCAATACCCGAGTTTCAAATTATTATAATTAATATAAGTTTCCGTGCATGGCACGGTAAGTGAAGTTAGCAACCCACCAACAATTACATTCCTAACATAATTTGCACGTACTTGCCATAGCGCATCACGTGCCCGTGCAGAACACGCACTCCGAACTCCCGCGCCCCGGCACGGGACCACGCGGAGCATGCGCATTACTCCGGCTCTCGATGCTGTTTCTTCTTCATCCTTGCTGCGCCAACAGTCAGATCGCTTGACAACCTTGGCCAGTTTTTGAGTCTGAGCTTGCTCTTCGCTTTGCTGTGCTGACGGTCAAATTGTTTGACTATCGCGGCCAGTTTCTGATCAATATCCGATCAACCAGGTCTCTGTCAGTGAGCGATGTCCAGCCAAAACGCTCCGTTTGCTTTGCTGCGCTGACGCAGTGACGGTCAAATTGTTTGACAATCGCGGCCAGTTTCTGATCAATATCCGATCAACCATGTCTCTGTCAGTGAGCGACGTCCAGCCATAACGCTCTGCTTTGCTGCCTTGACGGTCAAATTGTTTGACAATCGCGGCCAGTTTCTGATCAATATCCGATCAACCATGTCTCTGTCAGTGAGCGATGTCCAGCCAAAATGCGCTCTGCTGAGCTGCGAAACGCACTGGCATCCCGCAATTATTTAGACCCGACAGGAACAAAACCTACTCCGCGGACTCGCCTGCTCGAGTTGAAGTTGGCTCCAGACTACTGTACGCGAGGACTTGGCCACTCCGGCAGCGGAGCAGAACCTAGCCGAGGCAACTGCAGCCCCATCCCTGGCCTGGGAGACTTTAGTCGGGAGGAGGTTCGCGACGCTTGGAGCACGTATTGTGCGACTGACGCAGCAGCACACCCCTCCAGGGCCCCCGGAGCTGTTTTCGCACCAGCCCATAATCTTGTAGATGGCTCGGAAATTTAGGTCCCTGATGCTGAGCTCTCCTCTCTAAAGCTGACACGAAGTATGCCTGGCGGCTTTGGCCTGTTTTCCCTCATGTCTGGCCCCGGCTTGGCATTTTTGGGAAGGTTCGTACCATGTAGATAAGGCACCACCATTTGGCCTTAGATCCTCCCCCTTCCGTTCAACAGACCGGCTGATGTGGACTCTCAGCCCAACGGCGACTCTGCAATGATCCTGCCAAGTCTCTTACTCGTCTTCGAGTACAGCGCTTCCGGACTCTCAGCACATCTACCGACGCAGTGCTGACACACCCTGCACAGTCCACCCTCCAGCAGTTGACGACGCAACCATGGACCTCATCCGCCAGGGCCTGGCAGCCAGTTCCAGCATAACATGCGCTTCGCTGCCGCGCTCCGAACACTTGTCGCCCTGCGCCAGGGCAAGCCACACTCAGGGACTGATCAGTGCCGGCAGCATTGTTCCAGATCCTGTACTTTGAGTGCATTGCCCACTGTGCTAATGGCTAGCCGCATTGGACGGCACTCACATCAAATGCAGTGTAATAGTAATGCAGATAAATCCTGTTTGGGTCAGGTTGTCAGCGCTGCCGGACTCGCATCCCAACTGCCGAAGTGGTGCCGACACAACCAGCGCAGTCCACCCTCCAGCAGTTGACGACGCAACCATGGACCTCATCCGCTAGGGCCTGGCGGACAGCTCCAGCATGGCATGCGCTTCGCCGCAGCACTCCGAACGCTTGTCGCCCTGCGCCAGGGCAAGCCAACCTCAGGGACTGATCAGTGCCGGCAGCATTGTTCCAGATCCTGTACTTCGAGCACATCGCCCACTATGCTAATGGGCAGCCGCATTGGACGGCACTCACATAAATTGCAGTGTAATAGTAATGCAGATAAATCCTGTCTGGGTCCGGTTGTCAGCGCGTCTGGACTTGCAGCCCAACTGCCGAAGCGGTGCCGGCACAACCAGCGCAGTCCACCCTTCAGCAGTTGATGACGCAACCATGGACCTCATCCGCCAGGGCCTGGCGGGCAGCTCCAGCACAACATACGCTTCGCTGCAGCGCTCCGAACGCTTGTCACCCCGCACTAGGGCAAGCCATACCCAGTGACTGATCAGTGCCAGCAGCATTGTTCCATATCCGGTACGTTGAGCGCATTGCCCACTATGCTAATGGGCAGCCGCATTGGACGGCACTCACATCAATTGTAGTGTAATAGTAATGTAGATAAATCCTGTTTGGGTCAGGTTGTCGACGCTTCTGGACTCGCATCCCAACTGCCGACGCAGTGCCGACACAACCAGCGCAGTCCACCCTTCAGCAGTTGACGACGCGGGCCGCAACTTTGGACGATCTGGCTGGCGTACAGCACTACCTGCAGTCCACCGTGCCTAGCCCGCACAACCGCGCCATGCTCTGGAGCGCCGTGACTCTGGCCTCCCACGGGCTGCTCAGAGTCAACGAGTACACCTTCACGGCACGGGGCGCCGGCCTTGAGTACAGCGATGCGACCATGTACCCAGACCGCGTGGAGCTGCACCTGCGTGTGACAAAGACGAGCCAATACGGCAGCGGCCAGGACATTAGCGTCAGGAGGACAGGCTCGCCGACATGCCCGCACACGGCAGCCACCAGCTACCTAGCAGCCCGTGGCTCGGCACCTGGCCTGCTCTATCGCTATGATGACGGCACGCCCCTGAAGCCGCATAACATCAACAGGCTACTACAAACAGCCTTGCCTAACAAAGACGTGCGCAGCCACAGCCTCAGACGAGGCGCTGCAACGCTGGCAGGCAAAGCTGGCGTGCCTGAGTACGTGCTGAAGACCGCCGGCAGGTGGCAAAGCTCTGCCTACCTCCGCTATGTCCGCACCCCTGTCGCAGACAGAGCATTGCCAGCGGCATTGTTCTAGTCTCTGCCCGTTATGCTAATTGGGTAGCCGCATTGGACGGCCCTAGCAACAGCTGTAGTGTACATATGATATACCTATTATACTATAACTATAGTAACGCTACTATAACTATAGTAATGCCGATAATTCCTGTTTGCTCAAGGTTTGGAGACTCCACTGTAGCCAATTCCTGTTTGGGTCATGTATTTTGGGAGAACGGTAGGGATCGTGGGTCAGGCCGGCATTGAGCCAAGTGCGCCTACATGTGCTCACAAGTGCATCCCTACCGTATGCGTGTATTGACACGCCGGGCAATTGTTGCCCCCATGAGCCCTGGCATTGGCCAGTCTAACGCACATTGGTGCTTGCGATACTACGGCATTGGTCCATAGTATTGCATACTGCATGCGGCAACTGTTGCCTGCGATACTACGGCATTGGTCCATAGTATTGCATACTTCATGCGGCAATTGTTGCCTATGCCCTGATAATACAACGCGTAATAGCTCCCAAACAGGTCGGCTTGTGTAGTTGTTAAATATAAGTTTCCGTGCATGGCACGGTAAGTGAAGTTAGCAACCCACCAACAATTACATTCCTAACATAATTTGCACGTACTTGCCATAGCGCATCACGTGCCCGTGCAGAACACGCACTCCGAACTCCCGCGCCCCGGACCGGACCACGCGGAGCATGCGCATTACTCCGGCTCTCGATGCTGTTTCTTCTTCATCCTTGCTGCGCCAACAGTCAGATCGCTTGACAACCTTGGCCAGTTTTTGAGCACCACCACCCACCCCATCATCTCTAACCATCCTTCTATTCTAAGCCATCCCGGAAGGGAGAACGGTAAGGATCGTGGGTCAGGCCGGCATTGAGCCAAGTGCGCCTACATGTGCTCACAAGTGCATCCCTACCGTATGCGTGTATTGACACGCCGGGCAATTGTTGCCCCCATTAGCCCTGGCATTGGCCAGTCTAACGCACATTGGTGCTTGCGATACTACGGCATTGGTCCATAGTATTGCATACTGCATGCGGCAATTGTTGCCTGCGATACTACGGCATTGGTCCATAGTATTGCATACTGCATGCGGCAATTGTTGCCTATGCCCTGATAATACAACGCGTAATAGCTCCCAAACAGGTCGGCTTGTGTGGTTGTTAATTATTATTACTATGATCCTTTATTCCACTCAAAATTGAAAATAAAAATAAAAATTGGAGGTATTCCACTAACTTACCGGACTTATCATAGCCAAAGGTAAGCAGCACGGAATTATGGAAAAAAAGTAGGGTAGAGAGAGAGGAAGGGAGAAAGGCGCATGTACCATCACAGGCATTAAAGCCCAGAGGTATCATAACAACAGGTATTGCAAAAAGGGGAGCATCAGATGTTGGCGAAAAATTCAGGCCGGCAAAGCTCATCACTGGGCACAACCTCCAATGCGTTCCCACAGAAAGATCAAATACGAATAACCACAGAAATACCACAGTGTTTCATTTACAAACTAAAACGAATACAATAACATACAGAGCATAAGAAGCCCACCAGGGACAGCGAAGAGCCCTATGCTGCACCCAAAACAGATCTTAAAATGGCCATCGAGCCAAGGATAGCAGCCTTCTGCAGTTCGTGAAGGTACCGCTCTTCTCCACATAGCTGCTTAGTTGAGGTAGCCGCTTCCTTCGTCAGGCCACCGAGAGCACCAACTATGATGGGCACTACGGACAATGCCTCTCGCTGCCAAATCTGCCCAATTTCCACTGCGAGGGGCAAGTACTTCGCTCTCTTTTCAGCATGTTTTAGTGTTACTCTATGATCCAGTGGCACAGTGACATCTATAAGTTGGACTGACTTGCCATCGACCCACACAAGATCCGGCCGATTTGCTCCAACCATCCTATCTGTAGGGATTGGCATTTCTCACATTAACTTACAGCCTTCACTATCCTCGACGTAGTGTGGCAAGTGGCCAGGGGAGCAGGAGATACCAGTTTGTAGCGATGACAGAGTGCCCGGTGGACGATAGCGGCAAGACGATTATAGCGAGTAATGTATGCCGTCCGTGCCAACACGGGGCAGCATGCCAAAATATGGTCAACAGTCTCCCCCGGACCTCCGCACAAACGGCACACGTCCACCACGGAAGTGTCGCCAATAACCGATCGCTGGTAGTTCCTGGTATTAACCACCTGATCCTGAGCAGCAAAAACGGATGACTCAGTGGATGGACGCCATGTTAGAGACTTAAAGAAGTTGAATGAGAGAGGCATGTCCAATACACCGCCACTCCTCTGCCAATAGCGACCATGCAGGGGCTTCTGCCGCAGAGAAGCTTGGGTGGTGGTTCTGATAGCAGACTTAACAACGTCAGTCGTTGCTCCTCCGTTGTCCAGGATGTTGAAGTGCTCCATTGCCGTGGCCGCTCGGGAGATGATCGACTTTGTAGGTGGAAGATTTTCATGATGAGCATGCAGCGCAGCAATCAGCGGCAGGTCAGAGTGCACCTGGAGATACCTAGACAGGCGGATGTATTTCCTCTCCAGCAGGTGCTCAACCGATACAATCCCTCGGCCGCCCTCAGATCTCGGCAGGTGAAAGCGGATGGTGGAAGATCGTGGGTGGTGCGCTCCCACTGCGCGGAGCGCACTTCGGACATTCTTGTCAAAGGTTGCAATAGCATCCTTCGTCCATGGCACAATACACAAGCCATACGACAGCACTGGGATAACATACGAGTTAATAGCACGAGACACGTTCCAGGCATTGAGAGATGTGTGGGTCACCAGCCGCAATCGCCTCCTGAACTCTTTGGTGGTGGCCACCTTAACAGACAGTTCTGCCATGCCAAAACACTCCCTTATGCCAAGGTAGGCATACACAGAGCCGTCCGCCAAGGAGGCAATGCTGGAGGCTTGATCCACAGTGACAGTTGCTGGGTGATCCGGATCAACAGCACCATGTGGGCACACAAGCTTAGCACACTTTGCTGGAGAAAGCTCCATTCCAATTGATTTCCCAACGCATGATACTATGTTCATCATCGAGTCAAGCTGCTTACTGGTTGCGGCCATCAGCTTCACATCATCAATGTACCATAAGTGAGATACGGTAGTTGTCCGCTGAAGTCCGCACGCATATCCAAAGCCACTTCTCTTGAGTTCACCTGATGTTGGATTCAATCCAAGACAAAAGAGCAGAGGGGATAACGAGTCACCTTGGAAAATGCCTCGCCGGATCGGTATTGCCTCACTCATGTCAGCTCCCAAGCGCAGCCGGGTACGCCAATGCGATGAGAGCACAGACAAGAGCGAAGTGATCTTGGGGTGGAATTTGTACAGACGCGTGACTTAGACTAGCCACTCCTGTGATAGGCTGTCGAACGCTTTCCTAAAGTCCAACCAAGCCATTGCTAAGGTGCGGTGATGACATAGAATTGATCAGCAGCTGGTCAGTGCAGCCTCCTCGGTTACGAGTACAGCCAGTTTGTTCATGGGCCAGAATTTCATTGGTCTGGATATGGATTCACATCAACTCACCAATCATGGAGGTGAATAGCTTGTACATGGCTGGCAGACAGGTGATTGGTCGCCAATTCTGCGGCTGGGTTAGGTCTCCTTTCTTTGGGATCATGACCGTCTGGCCCAGTGAAAACCACGCTGGGGCATCCCGCTCACCATGCAGAAACAGCTGGAAATTTCGAAGTAGAGCTGGATGGAGAGCAGTAATTTTTTAAATCCAGAATGGCAGGATCTGGTCACAACCAGGAGCACGCCAGTGTGGCATCTTGGAGGTCGCAGCAAACATAAGGTCAGCAATAATGACAGCAGATTCCTGGGCATGGATGTCCTCTGCGTACGTGCCTTCATGCTGGATCCAGGCCTGACGACGCACAGGGTAAGGGTGAGACCAAATGTCTCTCCAGAACTGCTAAAATTGATCCATACATGGACGGTTCTCAGGGTCACTATCCTTCTTGGCACACAGGTTACGATAGAATTAACATTCATTGTAGCGAAATAACTGATTCTCCTGCTTACGTTTCGTATCAGCTTTGTATTTGCGCATTCGACCTGCAAGGGCCAGAAGTTCCAATTTCGTTGTTCCTAGAAGTGAAGCAGCAGCGTGCTGAGTTCCCACAGGGTAGCGCTGGTACATTTGCGGGTTGTCAGATGCAAGGTAGCTTGTCAGTCTAGAGACATCCTTTCGAAGGGCGTCAACCTTTCGCTGTAACCGGCTTTGCCAACACGGAACTTCCGGCTGTGGTGAACTCATGCGCGCTGCCGGAACTGGCGGGATACCACAAACCAGTCGGGTGAGAACACCAGCAGCATACGCAACATGATTCAAGAACTCTATGGACAGGTCAAACTCACTAGCAGCAACCAGCTGACGGATGCCACAGTTGTTTTTTGCGACAGTAGCTGCAAGATAGAGGTATGGGATTTTCCTGCGGACTGCAAGCTTTGGCCTCTTATCAACACCCAAACGCTGTACACTGGCTACCAGCCCACCCAGGACCCTACCAGTGTCTTCCACCTCAGCAGCCTTGATACATACACAGATATACTTGACCGCCCACACAAGCTGCTTGTCATTAGAGTCAATAATACCAGCACTACATGCATTAGCTGGGCAAGCAGATTGCCTGCGATTAGTCTGTGCTCTGCAGTTAGGGATCTCAGCGCGTGAACTGCGCAGCCAGTCTGCGCAGGTGAGATTTCGATCCCAAACGCGTCCAGTGAAGAAACCGTGGAAAAGAACATTTTTTTCAAAATAAATCAAGTTGAAGAAGACAGTAGAAATGGCTGAATGTTGCGTCCAGGAAAGCACGTTCTACGGCCATCTCAAAGCTACCTATCGCCCAGACACTCTCTCAGAGGAACTATGGAGGGTCAAAGAGCACAATATTTCACTCTTGGATGCAGCGTGAGCACCTCTTCTACTGAGCGCGATGTCTTCTCTCTGAGTGATAATGGCGGCGATGTTCGCGATGGCTGATGCACTGAAAATCGAAGTTAGGAGTCATAGAGTCATTGCAGTTGATGTGGCTGGGGCATTCGACCGCGTCTCTCATGTATGCGTTTTGCACAAGGCACAATGCTATGGCCTAACTGGTCCAGTTTTCGCTTGGCTGAGGGATTACCTGACTGATCATCACTTGAGGGTTGCAGTTGGAGGTGAACTTTCCAGTCCGTACCCGACCAAAGCTGGCATGCCGCAGGGCAGTATCCTTGGTCCCACTCTGTTCATCCTCTACACCAATGATGGCGAGGACCACCTCCCACCACGTATGGAGCTAGCAGCCTATGCTGACGACACCACTCTCTTCCACTGCCTCACATCAAGAGCTGACATAGATTGTGGCTCCGAGCTCCTCCTGCATGGCATTGCTGCGTTTTCCCGTTGGGGACATACGTGGAGGATCAAATTTGAGCCCTCCAAGACGCAGGCTATGTCTATAGGCCACCATCGCCAGCCCTGGAAGCTCCCTCAAGCAACATTCGACGGCACATCGGTCAGTGAAGAGAGCCGGCTGAAACTCCTGGGAGTCACCTTTGACGACACCCTGAGCTACTCCTTCCACCTCCGCTCCCTAGCTTCCCGTGTTAACCAGCGGATTGGCTTCCTGAAGCGAGCGTCTCCCATTCTGGACGCCGAGAGCCGCTAACGCGTCTACAACGGCTTTGTGCGACCCACACTCGAGTATTGCCCCTTAGTGTGGATGGGCTCACCTTCTTCCCATCTTAAGAAGCTGGACCAGATCTAGCGAAGGGCCCTCCACATCATCGGAGCAGGTACTTGGCTCCCTAGCCTGGCACTTCGTCGCCTAGTAGCTGCACTTGCCTATACCTACAAGCTCTGCTTTCTAGATGCATCCAGCCCACTGAAGCAGATGCTGCCCAAACCAGCCACTCACCGTGCCCCCGAGACAAGACCTACCCGTCAGTCTCTCCAGCTGCAGGATTCCCCGGCATCCATACCAGACGACAACTGGCCTGCCTGCCAACACCCGGAATAGCTGCCTCCAAGGATTCCCTGCTTGCACCGTTGCAACGTGGAATGACCTGCCACCAGACCTGTTCCACCACCCACCCGCCCAGCCCCACATGCAAAGCTTCAAGAAAAAGGTGTACCGTCACCTTCTTGCTCAGGACTGGCTCTCTGCTACTGATGCACTTTGAATCTGCTCACCAACGCTTTCCCTGTTCTTATTAGTGTTCAGCTGCTTACCTTATATTAAACTCTGCTGCCATCATCTCCAATATTCTGATTCTCATGCACATGTCCCAGAACCTGCTATCCTTCGCAATCCCCATCACCAAGAGCACTGTGCTCTTCTATCTCCCACCTCTCTCTCTCTTTCTCTCTCTCTCTCCCTCCCTCTCCCTCTCCCTCTCTCTCTCTCTCTCTCTCCCTCTCCCTCTCCCTCTCCCCCTCCCTCTCCCTCTCCCTCTCCCTCTCCCGCTCCCTCTCATTCTCCCTCTCCCTCTCTCTCTCTCTATCTATCTATCTATCTATCTATCTCTCTCTCCTTCTTCTCTTCTTCTCCCCCCCCCCCCACGAGGTTTTGACGACCTACCTAACAGCCTAAGTGTGAATTTGATTTTGTTTCTGCTTGCAAAGGTTGGGTTTCTTTGTGTGGATGTATACGGCTTCCAAAACATTCAGCAATCTAGCACTGCGTACACGTGACACAATCGAAAAACAATCATCTGAATACACAGCACGACAATCAGGATAATGAAGTTGAAGACACCACTGCAGCTGTACTTATGGTTGATAAATATGGTGGTAAAGACACACCTGGCAGTATGGCGGTAAACACACGCCTGCCCACACACGCTCTCTAGGCTGCAAAGTTATGGCACAGAGCTCTCCTTCTCACCACCACCACCATCAGTTCACGCCTGGCGCCTGGTCGATGCATGGCTGGCGGTATCCGGCATAGCAGGCTGGTACATCAAGTAGCGCATGGCACATAGATGATGACACAGCAACGACATAGCTCGATTGCGACGCACGTTTCGTCCCCGCTGGACTCATCAGGCAATCTTCTTCTTGGATGTCTTCATACGGAGCTTGATTCGGGAGAATGAAGTTGAAGACACCACTGCAGCTGTACTTATGGTTAATAAATATGGTGGTGAAGACACACCTGGCAGTATGGCGGTAAACACACGCCTGCCCACACACGCTCTCTAGGCTGCAAAGTTCTGGCACAGAGCTCTCCTTCTCACCACCACCACCATCAGTTCACGCCTGGCGCCTGGTGCGTCGCAATCGAGCTATGTCGTTGCTGTGTCATCATCTATGTGCCATGCGCTACTTGATGTACCAGCCTGCTATGCCGGATACCGCCAGCCATGCATCGACCAGGCGCCAGGCGTGAACTGATGGTGGTGGTGGTGAGAAGGAGAGCTCTGTGCCAGAACTTTGCAGCCTAGAGAGCGTATGTGGGCAGGCGTGTGTTTACCGCCATACTGCCAGGTGTGTCTTTACCACCATATTTATCGACAATCAGGATGCTCAAACAAATGACTAGCAACGAACGACTCATACTTATCAGAACTAACATCAGGACAATCAGCATGTGCGGTGGACGGTGGACACATCCGATATCACATGGCTCGTTAGTTACATGTATGTCCAGTGGTTGTCTCTTGTTGTCGCACTACACGTCACGCTTATTGAGTTTTCTCGCACTTGCACCTTTGTGTCATTATTGCAATTCTCGCTGTTTACTTTAGCTATCTTCTTTTTTGTGCTGTTTTACCACCTTCTTACTGTATTTAATCCACTGTTCCTGTTCCTTTTCCCTTGTCTGTATTTCACCTGACGAGAAGGCTTGAAAGTATACTTGTGAAGACAAAAACTTTCAAGATGTTTGTAATGAGCCTGAAATGTGTCCTTTTCATGAGTATTATTTTTATTACAAAAATGTATTATCTACGCATGCATCTACGCAAGAGTCACCACCAGTCAATTAGGACATGTGTCAAAGTATTGAACGTTTTCGTTCCCGTCTTGTCAAAATAGTACAGGGAATGATGGAAATAAGCTAAAAGACTTCAACTATATGGAAAAGAAATTCAGAGATACATCACTCCAATTATGTGTAGAAGTGACACGAAAAAATAGATGTGAAGAGTCAAGAAAACAGCATGCAAATCCAATAAGTGACAAAAACGTAGTGACAAGAAAAAGAGAGAAATATCAAGAGATCAAGGGATCTATTTCGCACCTTCACGACGAACAGTGCCAAACAACTGCAAAGACAACACATTCTCCTTCTGAACACAAAGCTCAGGGTCTAACTTATGTATATACAAAGCTTCCAACACGGCAAGATGTAACAAAGACCTACCACGCGACAAAACAGAGAATACATCGTCGGAATACCACTCATGACAACTAGCACTGCCCGACAGGTGACACTTGATTGCCGAAGTACCTTTTCCCTGACCCAACGACTTGGCCGTTGTCACCTCTGATCCTGCCGCTTGCGAGTCTCTCCCATTACGCCCTGCGTCCCTGCCATTCCGATTGCCTCCGTCGACATCAGTGTGCTGCTCCACGTCCAGTCTGTCCTGCTTCCGTAGTCTACCTCGTTTCCTCACAATAACCGTTGTTGGCACTATCTATCTCTTCATCCTGAAGAAATAATATTATGTTACTGCTCACGGATGAACCCTGGCAATGAACAGCAAATTCAAATTCAACTCGGTTGAGCTGTTCGTTTGCTCGTTTTAATTGTATTCTATTTCGTCACGCATTTTATATCGCTATAAATATCCTGTTTGGCTATTGTCGCTTCGGCTTATGGGAAAGCTATACATGCTGTGTATATCTACATTGCATGATGCCAACGTGAAGAAGCTTCTAATAATAATAAACAAACAAATCATGAAAAGGTTCACTAAAGTCTGTGATGGACAAAGAAGAAAAGTGGGATAATAATGTCGCGGTTAATGATGAACAACGAAGGAATTTCAAATAAACTACTTCCTCCGCATCATCGAAATTGTCGCAGTTTGACTAATGACTTGTCACTTGTTACTGACAACTCCATAAGCTAAGCCATTCAAAACTTATTACACAGTATGATAGTCTGAAGACTAGAGTAACGTTCCAGGACAGTTGGACTGAGAGTTTTCACGCAGAAATGAAGTCCTCGTCGTCGCTGATGTCAATGGACGCAAAAATTTCGTTCCGAAATATTTCAAGGAAGGTTGAAAGTTGGTCGCGCCTCATCTCAAACGCTTTGACTTTCTCCACAGGACAAGAGCTGCTATGCTTGTCGTCTGCTAGCTCTGGATGATTTCTACTTCACCACCAACGAAGCCTAGTAAGAATACACGATCGTTGCGAGGTCGGTTGATTACCGTCGGCGGAATCACCTCGATCTTGAAATGAACTTTTTTTAGCCGTGGCATGCCCATTTATTTTAGCTGTGTGGTCACAGCTCATGCAGGTAAGTGTACTATATATCACGTCCAGCGCGCCCTCTTTTTCAGCATCACTGCCCGGCCCTGATTCACTGGTATACCATGGTACGGCACCTGCGCGTGCATCACTAGCACTACGTGTAGAGTCTACACGGCTCTTGCAGGTACAATCATGTACTGAGTGTCTCGGCCAGAGTGACAAATTTTATCGCTGTTGCAGGCGTTTAGTTTGCTGACCCCTCGATGTTTCTCCAAGCGCTGCCACTTGTTCCACGAAGTCATTCTCACCCCAGCTAAGGTAAAACAGTGATGAGGCTTGAGTGAATGGCCATAAGCACGAGAAATGTGCAGGCTGCAACGCCTGACTGATCTCACCGAGTCGAAATTACCATCGCAACGACATCAGTGAAGAAATTGCGTCTAGTTCAAAAATTCCAGCTGCCAATAACAGAAAATAGAACTTTGCCTTCACCCTATACTGATGACTATCGCCTATGTCCAATTCCTTGCCTCTGGTACGAGTGCTGGTGAGTAAATACCCCGTTTTATATCAAAAGTCAAACTGCGACAATTTCGATGACGCGGAGGAAGTAGTTGTTGTACAGCTCTCATCAGGAAGAAAACATTATTCTAAAATGTATTAACAAAAATTGGACAGTACTAATTTTTTGAACTTCTGAAGTGAGAAATAACGCCTGTGTTGTGAATGGCGTTGTCGTGGGAAAGGTCTTCAGTGAATGTGTGTCAGATCTCGTCATGACTGTAACTCCTACTTGATTTCCTGGCTAGGTGCTTCTATGCTAGGCTATGCTATGCTTGATTTGTTTGAATTTTTTCTGGAGCTTTGAATTTATTGATTTGTATTTGACAGTTTGTCTTACCTGGTTTCTAGGGAGTTCTTCTTCTCTTTTGCTTCAACACAGTCATGTAATTTCTTTCGTTTCCTTTTCTATCTTGCATCCTCTGTAATCGTTCGTGCCATGTAAATAAATACTGATCGGTCTCAAGTTCTTGGAACCTTTGAGTGTATGGTACACAACAGCCTGTAACAAGGCTCTCATCCACTCCCTGACACTCTCCTATCTCAACTCACTGCCTGCATCTTCTCTTCCTGTGCTCTACCCCCTCTCTCATCCTCCCTGTCCAATTGCCTATCAAGCCTGCTGCAACACTCTGTTCACCTCTCTGTTGACTGCATTCCTTGTTGTTGGAACATTTCACTTAGTGACAGGGTTTATTCATTTTTGTTAATGGTTTAAGGCGAAGACCTTGCAGTTATACTAACCAGGAAATTAAATGTGCTTCTCTTCCAGATCCTACATCAGGATGGGCGTTACGTAAAAACGATTGGTAACGGTACTCTTAGTGGATCGTATGGTGTTGCAGCACTGTCTCTGCCCCAGCATGGTATTTGCTATGCTGTGACCGATATCAATGACCACAGTGTGAGAGTAAGTTAGTGCTTGTCTGGTGTTTATTGCTGAGATTTCTCATTCTAATGTAATGGTTGCTATGATTAGCCCCAAAATGGACTTTTTCTCTGTTCTCACAGCAGAGAAAGTAAATTGGTACTGAATAGATAGAATGCTATAATCGGTAACCAAGATATTGAGCAGGTGAAACATTCAATAAACTTGTGCGAGAACTGGATCTATAGGGACCTTTCGCATCTGCTGCGAATCGAATGCGAAACGAAAGTTTGATTCGGCTCGTCCTCGTTTCGTTGAAAACAGATTCAGGTTTCGCAAGTCGTCATGCAAATGCCCATGGCAACAACAAATATGGCTGGTAGCTTGGCGTACGCATGTTTAGGGCCTATCCACACTATGTAATAAAAACGGCGTGCCGTTTCAGAGTATGTGACGTACACGCGATGCCCTGTCCACTCTGCACTCTGTCACCAGAGTAACTATGTCGTGTACCTGTTCAAATTTTCTCTAGATGCCGCGATTGCACAATGTTTGTAGCGCGTAGACCAGGAAAGGACTCCCTGGCTTGGTCTAGACCTACCCAGCTAGCTACAAAACAAGTGGCGGCCCAGCGATGGCAGCACTGACGCCAAGCTCAAGGAGTATTACCCTGAACTCTGCTCCAGGTGCGGAAATTTGGCCACCGTGTGACTCTCGCCGCAGCGCAGCGCCAAGGTCGAGGCCGGCTGTAGCATCGCTTGATGAACCAGTGTTGGTGGCCACCGTGTATTTCCAGTAAAAGTCCCTGGCTTTGACCTTCATGTTGTCAATTTTGGTCACAAGAGGGTTCTGCTTCCTCTCCAAACAATTCTTTTAAATCAGTACTCGATTAAATTTTCAGTGAATTCTCCAAGTCTTGCTACTACACCTTCCTCTTCATCAGGTCCCAGGATTTCTCTGCATGTCCAGCCATGACTGTATCAATGTCGCCTCCGAGTGGTCGCTGAAACGGACGTGTGGCAACTCCAAAGCGAAAACAAGCGGCAGCTGGAAACAGCAAGAAAAAACTGCGATCCGCAAACTCCATCGACTTCCACACAACAAACACTGCGAAAACGGCACGTAGATGAGAAACGTGCTTTGTACAGTGGTCCGCAACTCACGTTCCGCGTGAATCCCACGTTCCCCGTTTTCGGCCATTTTTCGTCACTCACCTTGGCAACAAGCATGTTTACGGCGTGTCTACGTGGTTTTCTACCTTGTCTGGACAGGCCCTTACACACACACATCCACCTGCATGGATCATGGAATCAAGGGGAAAATGTGTGCCGGACGAAACTTGTGTGCCTGGCAAAAAAGGTGTATCTGACGAATTCGGAGCACGCCACGAATGAAGAGGCTTCCATTCGTGAAAACGAGCTATCCGCAGGGACTCTGACCAATCCTGGAACTCAGGTGGGGAATCAGCATTCGTTTCATATCTGTATGTGTGGTGCGAATGGTCTCTTATATCTTTTCTAAAACTCCTCTTTTGCCCAACGCAACACCAGCACAACACGACAACCTCTTTGTAACAGGTTTAATCAAACTTGAAAGTAAGAGGCCTGGTTGAGCATGCCTCGACCAGTTATATGCAAAATGTGATAGTATACATGTGGCAATGGCGCCAATGAAGGTGCTAATAGACAGGCGTAAGACGCATGAGGTGCGAGGGAGTGTAAAGTTATAGAGAACAGGGGAAAACTGTTACATCATCCCCCTCCTATGGAGAGGAAGGAGCTTATAACCCAAATGCTCAAGTGGAATAGAGTACAATAAGCGCAAACACGTGCGAGACGAAAAAAGGCTTAACACAATAAGACGACTGAAACTCCATGCAAATAAAGTGTAATAAGCTCAACAAATGTGTAAGGTGAAACTAGAGTTCAACTGCAAAACTCAGCGGGCAGAAGCCAAGGTTTTGTACTTCTGAAGTGGAACAATGTCATTACCAGATTCATCCAACAAATAATGTTCAGGCTCCCAAGTGGCATCAGAGTAGCCTTGCCACTTGACTAGGTACTGAAGCTGATTCTGCCGGCGGCGGTGACTGAGAATGTTCTCCACCACATAGCGGGCATGACCATCAAGGTCCGTGATAGGCGGAGGCGTAGGCTGTCTCCTATTAGGAATAGCGTTCTTCTCGTAGGCACGGAGTGCCGACACATTAAATACCGGGTGACAGCGGCTGGTATGAGGCAACTTGAGCTTGTAGGCATTCGGGCCGACCACATGGGTTATAGGAAAGGGGCCAAACCACTTGGGGCGTAATTTATGGGATGGTCGGTCCCGAGCTTCAGGAGTCAGGAGGAAATCCCGGTAGACCATTACCAAATCTCCCACCTTCAGCTTTCCCTCGACCCTTGTCCGATCTGCATAGAAGGCCTGACGGGCTTGAGCTGCCACTAGCGCATCTTGTGAGATCTTGACCGCGTCTTGTCTTGCTTGCAACCAATCAGCTGAATCTCTGCCTCCCTGAATAGGGTTGAGGAAGTCGGGTGGCGCTCTGGGATTTAGACCGTAATTTAAGAAGAACGGTGTGTTTCCTGTAGATGATTGAGTAGCGCTGTTGATAGAAAACTCACAGAGAGGTAGGAGCATATCCCAGTTATCTTGTTTATGATTTACAAAAGCCCTCAGCACATCCTCTACTATTCTGTTTACTCGTTCAGTTAGGCCATCTGTCTGAGGGTGATTGGCAGTACTAAATGCTAGTTTCGTTCCTAAGCGATCAAACAATTCCTGAAAAAATGCTGCCGTAAATCTTGGATCACGATCACATACAATACTAGAGCTCAAACCATGAAGTCGAAATACATGTTGAATATACAGATCAGCACTTCCTTTAGCGTCAATAGTAGAGGAAGTAGGTGCTAAATGTACACACTTTGTCAAGCGGTCTACAAATACATATATAGCATCATGACCTGTATCGGTCCTAGGCAAACCCATGATAAAATCCATCGAGATATCCGCCCACGGCTGACTGGGCACTGGTAAATTCTGCAAGAGACCAGTTTTTAGCTGGCCGCCTTTAACTCGTTGGCAGACGTCACATGACTTGACAAACGCCTTTACATCCAGTCCCATTCTGGGCCAATAGAAATATCTAGAGAGTCTGAAATAGGTGCGATCTCGACCGGGATGCCCCGCAGTCACACAGTCATGGTATTCTTGAAGCAGGGCGAGTCGGAGTTTGCTACTCTTTGGAATGCATAACCTGTTCTGTGGTGAAGATCTGAGATAAAGATAACCGGGTGTTTCATTTAGAAGGTAACGGTCGTGCAGATTGTCATGGCTTGAATTTTTCAGTCTCCTGATAATGGGAGCAAGATCCTTGTCGCACTTGTAACCGCTGACAATTAACTGCGCTAAGTCTGGATTAATCTCTAGGGTATGCTCTATGGCATTCAACTGAATGTTAGGAGGATAGGATGACCCGCCTATTTCAGAATCACTGAACAGATCTGGACGGCGTGAAAGCGGGTCGGCAATGTTTTTCTTTCCTGGTTTGTGAAAGACCGTAAAGTCATAGTCAGCTAAAAACTCTACCCATCTTGCCTCACGCTTGGTGAGAGTCGGTTTGGTTCGTAAATAGACAACACCCATATTATCAGTCATCAGGTCAAAGTGGCGGAATAGATAGATTCTCCAGCACTTTAATGCAAATACCACAGCCAACGTTTCCCTCTCGGCCGCAGTATAGTTGCGTTCTGCAGCTGACAGTTTCCGACTACAATAGGCTACGGGATGCAAATCCATATCTTCTCCCTGCTGCAGGAGCACACCCGCCACGGCAAAGTCACTTGCGTCAGTTTCTACCATGAAGCTTTTCTCAACATCGGCCAGTTGCAACACTGGCGCCTCGAGTAATGCTGATTTTAGAGACTCGAATGCCTTCTGTCTAGCAGCGCTCCATTCAAAGCGTGAATTTTTTCCGGTGATTTCTTCTAATGGACGAGAGATGGTCGAGTGTCGATCTATGAACCTTCGGAAATAGTTTGCAAAGCCAAGAAACTTCCTCACATCAGTTACTGACGACGGAGTTGGCCATGTTTCCACAGCACTTATCTTCTTGGGATCAGGGGAAATTGATGTGCCGTTGATTTTATGCCCCAAGAAGAGAACTTCTCTCACGCCGAATTCGCATTTAGACTGTTTGCAATACAGCTCACTATTTCTAAGTGTTTCTAGAACTGTTTGAAGATGATGCTGATGATCTTCCCAGGTCTTGCTGAAAACTAGAATGTCATCCAAGAATACTACAACGAATTTTCGGAGATGCGGTTGCAGAATAGAGTTCATGAGTGACTGAAAGGTGGCCGGGGCATTAGTCAGCCCGAATCCCATGACTCTAAATTGGAAGTGGCCGAACGGCGTATTAATGGCCGTCTTAGAAACATCCGAGTCTTGAATTCTGATTTGATTGTAGCCTGACCGCAAGTCCAACTTGGAGAAATATGCACTGCCCTGGATCGTGTCGAATAAGTCATCAATATTAGGAAGACAAGCTTTGTTTTTGATCGTAATTCTATTCAATTCTCGCCAATCGCACACCATTCTCAGAGTACCATCCGACTTTTTCACAAAAAACACAGGTGCACCGTATGGCGACTTACTTGGCTCAATGAATCCCTTCTCAAGTAATTCTGATAGCTGTGACTGGAGCTCGTCCATCTCTGGTTTCGGCAGGCGGTAGGCGGGTCGAGACGGTGGTCTGGCTCCATCTTCTATCTGGATTTCATGGTCGACTGGTCTCTTCGGTGGAAGCTCATTCGGCAGCTCGTCTGGAAATAAATCCTGGTACCTCTTGAGCAGGTTCTGGATGTCTTGTTGCTCTGATTCCTGGAGTTGTGGCCCGGAACGATTCTCCTCGTTTACAGCAGTGACCCATGCAAGAAACCCCTCGGCTCCACTCCTCAGGGCATGACGAGCTTGTCGGCCACTGATAAACATGCTTTCCACAGATGGCCGGTCGGCTGTCGGCGGGTTAGCTGAAGGCAATTTGGCAACAAAGGGCTCACCGTCCAACTGAACTTCGTTCGTACGGAAGTTGATGCTGGGGTTGTTCCTTGTAAGCCACGGCTTGCCAAGAATAGCGTCGTAGCGAGTCAGGGGATACACAGTAAAGTGCTGTTCCTCACTGAAGCCCCCGACTGTCACCCTTAGCGTGCGTGTGGAAATCTGCGGGACCTCGCTGGTCGAGCCGTCCGCCAATGTTACGCTCAGCACTGCTGAGCTTGCATCCGTGTCAAGATGATGCTTTCGAACAAAACTGTCTGCAATGAAGTCATGCGTCGAACCGGAATCTATCAGCATCACTGCACGGCGACCGCCGATCTTTCCCTGTATGCGCAGTAGGTCGTGTTCAGGTTCATTGCCGACGCTGACGTTGCTGACATGACACCTTTCTGCAACGGGACAATTTCCTACAGCTATGGGTGTCTCCGGCTCCGTAGGTTCCTGGAGAGCAACGTCTTCAACCTCCAGAGCTCCGAACCGGTTAGCGACTGGTACCGGCGTGGGCGCTTGGGTCGTCGCCAGTAAGCGCACCCCCTTTCTTACTGGCGACCAGCGTTTGGGTAGCGCTGTCCACCCTCAGTACAGTCTTTAGCGAGGTGGCCTGGCTTCCTGCAAGCAAAGCAGTGTCCCATTGCTCGCAGTTGGACACGCTCTTGGTCCGTCAGCTTGCGGAGGCCCTGACCACGGAAGCTGGGCACGGAACGCGACTCTCTACTGGCTGGTGGCCCCGACGCCGGTGGCCCTGACGACTGCTCCACGGTGTTTGCTGCCATGACAGCTTGCTCCAGGGTACGTGGATGCTCACGCATGACCTGTCGCTGGATGTGCGGCACTAGACCCCTGACGAACAGCAGCGCTCTGGTGTGGTGGTCGATTTCCGGCACTTGCAGGCTGAGGCGAGTGAAAGCAGCAATGTATGCGTCCAGCGACCCGCGCTGCGCTGCGGAAATTAGTCCCATACGCGATGTTTCCTCGTTGTGCCGTGGTCCGTACACATCGCCAAGTGCCGCTTTCAGAGCAGGCCAGTCGGAAAACACTTGGTTAGCTTCCAATGCCGCTATCAACCAAAGACGAGCGTTTCCAGTCAAAAATCCTGCCGCGTAGTCGACCCTCTGTGCCGCATTTGGGAGTGCCAACGACCGTAGGGCCATGTCCATTGCAAACGTCCATTCTTTGAATGTAGCGGAATCTCCTCCAAACACAGGCGGCTCTTTCGTAAGGCGGGGTGTTGGCTCCCACGGTTCCGAGTTCGGATGTATCGTTCGGTTTCCTTGGCTAACGCGCTGAGCGGTCTTGATATCGTTTATCAGCCGAACGACGAGTACGAGGAGCGTAAGCAGAGCGCCCAGAACACCTGCCAAAAGCAGAGTAGTAACCATCCTCTGCTACCAGTGTAACAGGTTTAATCAAACTTGAAAGTAAGAGGCCTGGTTGAGCATGCCTCGACCAGTTATATGCAAAATGTGATAGTATACATGTGGCAATGGCGCCAATGAAGGTGCTAATAGACAGGCGTAAGACGCATGAGGTGCGAGGGAGTGTAAAGTTATAGAGAACAGGGGAAAACTGTTACACTCTTGGTGAAAAATATGTAGTACAGATAAATTGAGATAATGCAAGTTGGCAGTGAAGAGAGAAAGAGACGAACAAGAGAAAGAACAAAATCACCAGCACTTTGTCCAGGAAACGACACGTAGAACAAGGCATATCAAATGGCGGCAGAACAGCCAGGAATATCTTGTCGTGGCTGAAGCAGCTAATACAGCGACAGCCACCACGAAGTACATGAAATAAATCTGAACATGAAGTGAAGAAAACAGCAACTCCAACAAAGAAACAAAACTAGATGATCAAAGTGACTAACCAGAGGGTAAACAGTATTCGGCCTTTCAAAGTGTCTGCATGGACATTCACCATCATCATTATGCTCTGTGGCCGATCACACACATCCACTCACTTGCCCAATACACGGCACAAGAGGTTCCTTCAAGCATTGAAGTTTTATTCCTTCTGGCAGGTGTTTTGGTCACTAAGACTTCATCAGAGAAGGTTGAGTTGTTGAATGACAGGAAAAGAAACAATCACCTAGTTTATACTGACTCTTCCATGACTGTATGTACGTGAGCTACACGAGACACACGCTCAAAGAACAAGCCGATGGTGCAGTGAGGACAAGGAGAGCATGGGGTTGATGCCATGTGAGCTACTTGCATGACTGCTGTGTCCCTGCTGCGCTGCAGTATCCGGCAGTAACTATCACCTCTTTGCAGAGGTTCTCATGATTTCAGAAACCGGTTTACATTTTAACACCTTGTATTCACACTTCGAGTATCAAGTGCACGCTCATCAGCGCACTATCTCGCATTTCAAGTGCCAATATAACATATTTTGCCGAGGGAAGGTTCGATGGACATCTCGTGTACTCTAGATGGCAGTTGTGAGTCAGGCAAGTGAGAATTCAAGTCAGCAGGAAAATCGCGAGCTCCGATGTAAGGAGCAACACACATTTCCCCAAGTATCGCTGAAGTTGCACCAACATCTTCTTCACAGTATAAAATAGGCGACTATTTCTTTTCCAGTCATTCAACAACTCAACCTTCTCTGATGAGGCGTTAGTGACTGAAATAATTGTCAGTAGGAATAAAACTTCACTGCTGGAAGGACCCTCCTGTTGCTGCTGTGTGCAAGTGAGTGGATGTATGTGGTCGTTCACAGAGTGTAATGATGGTGGTAAATGTCAACGCAGCTACGTGACTATCCACAACAAAGACATAAGCAACGACATCATCGGTCATCCTCGAACACAGCATGCAGCCTTGGTTAAATGGATAACGCAGAAAGCACGCGAATAAATGACACGACAAGCGATCGTTGCAGAGAAACAAAAACATTTCAAGTAAACTACTTCGAAGAATGATGAAAAGTGAAACGACCAGCACTAAAAAGAGAACAGAACTCAGAACACGAACAATGTAGGCCCAGTGGAAGCAGATAAGGATTGGTCCGGCTACGCCTAAAGTGATCGCGGGTCATAATTATAGGTAGTCAATTATACACCACTGGAACAACGGCCAACACCTGGCACTGTGTGTCTGTGAGGTTGTATCGAAACCACGGAGAAGAAAAACAACGGCTTTACAGTCGAAATTTGTATTGACAAAGTTATGTAAATGCCATTGAAGTCTGCAGAAGTCAGATCTTGAACAGTCAGACGAGCACGTATGCATGGCTGTTCAAGCGACGAGTTTGGTTTGACAGCCACGACAAGCAGGGACACTTTGACGGAACAAGCAAAAACAGTAACTTCCTGGGTATGACGGGCTTCTCGAGTGCTCCAGACGCATTCTTGAGTCAGTTAAGTGTCAGTTTAGTCGACATGTGAGCTCCGACGTTGGGAGAATGCAGTTTCTTCACAAAGGTACCGCTGACTCAGTGCCGTACCATCTTAGCACGACTTCCTACACACTCCTCAAAACATTTCTAACCACTCCACAATGGCTCAAAGACTTCCAAACACTGTCTGACTAATGCTTGCCACAGAGCCAGATGTCATCCAGAAGGTGCATGAGGTGGGGAACCTGGAACAATTCACAGCTTATCTGGCAAAGTGCGTCGGCAATGCAGTTGATAAACAAGGTTGGTGCAGACCTCAGCCCGAATGGCAGTACTTTGTCATAGTAGAATTGGTCTTGCCACAGAGCCAGATGTCATCCAGAAGGTGCAGGAGGTGGGGAACCTGGAACAATTCACAGCTTATCTGGCAAAGTGCGTCGGCAATGCAGTTAAACAAGGTTGATGCAGACCTCAGCCCGAATGGCAGTACTTTGTCATAGTAGAATTGGTCCTGCCACTGGAAACCCAACAAATGGTATTCAGTGGGTGCGGCAGGGACCAGTCGAAATTTATTGCATAATTATGTCGAGCTTCGCCATCAAGGCACCGGTGCCTTGACGTTGCAGAAGCTCAATGGCATTGTCCACTGTGACGTAATGTAGGGAGAACGAGTCCTTGTTTTCCCATCATTTTACAGACATACGATCAGGGTAAGACAGGTGCTGAATGAGGCGGAATTTCCCGTTGTTCTTGGGCACTACACTGAGCGGTGAGCATACAAATGGGTGGAAAGGCGGGACAGAGAAAGGACCGGCTGATTCGTCACGTCGGACCCGGTCGACAATCTGTTGCTGTACAGACGGAGCATGTTCAAAGGCAGTTGGGAGGTTGCCAGAGATTATAGATACAGAAGCACCAGAATGGCCAATGGGAACAGAGAAAGCGATTAGAAGTTCGAGGCAAAAGATTCATTAGGCGGGTCTTGTACATATGGTGCATTTCTAAGTGCAGTCGATTTCCAATCGAGAGGTGGCTGGTTCGATTCACAAAGTCTGTTGAAAAAAATTGACTGATAAATCTATTATTGCCCTCATAATTGGTCAAAATATGAAATATATAGACTCTTTAATCGTGCAATAATATAGTTATGTGTGTGTGTGTGTGTGTGTGCGTGCGTGCGTGCGTGCGTGTATGTGTATTTGAGTTGAGTCTCTTGAGGTCAGTTTGATCTTTATGTGTGTATTTGAGTTGAGTCTCTTGAGGTCAGTTTGATCTTTTGAGACTCTGTCTAGTTCCCGTCTTCTACTTACTTGGAGCTCTCCCTAAGTTATTTCTCGCCCCCCCCCCCCCCCCCCCAGGGCTCTCCTAGCCTTGCTAGGAGAGCCCCTGGCGTCCAGATAGAAATACAGGTCGGAGAGGCTCACGGCGCGTCTTCCAGGACAATTTAAATTTTGATATTGTCACTGGCGCGCCGCTCTCCGTCCTCCATCCGCAGTGGGCTAGCTACCCCTCGGATGTCGCCTCTACCATCCTCAGCTTTTCAGCAACCAGAAAACGGGCGACGTCGTCGCAGGCAGGATCCCCCCAGCAGAAGCGATTCTCTACTAAAATTCGCTTCGTGGAATGTCAGAACTCTCGTGAATGCTGACGGCCCAATCGAAACTGCTGCGTCTGGACATAGAGTAGTCGAGGACAGGAAGATCAATACTGTCATAAATGAGCTGAAGAGACTCGACATCGAAGTGGCTGGACTTCAGGAATCGAAGTGGTTTGGAGCTGAGATCTACAATGTCGCGGATTCGATCGTGTTGTCGTCTGGACGTCCCGTACCATCTGAAAATTTCAAATGCGGAGAAGGAGTCTGCATCGTCCTGAGAGGCCGTGCACGGAACGCTTTCTCGGCAGGAGGAAACCAATGGACGGCGGTATCGTCGAGAATTGCACAATGCAAGTTGAAGTTCGTCCACCACGGAAACAAAAACACCTGGATCAATGTGATTGCATGCTACGCTCCAACTTTCAGATCAAGAAGGGAGTCCAAAAATGAATTTTTTGCATCCCTGCAAGCAAGCATAAACTCAGTGCCACCAAGTCAACAATTGATTATCCTTGGCGACTTCAATGCACGGGTTGGTCTCATCCAGAGTGCTGATCCATGGTATGGGACTTGTGGAGATAATGGGATAGGGGAAACGAACGACGCTGGACTGGAACTGCTCCAGTTCTTGACACGCAACAGCCTCACTGTGTGCAACACCTGGTTTGCCAAGAAGCGTATCCACAAGTATACATGGCAGCACCCACGGTCGAAGAAGTGGCACTGTATCGATTATGCCATTGTCAGGCGGCAAGATCTGCTAGCCTGCACAGACTGCCGCGTTATCCGTAGTGCGGAGTGTAGTACCGACCACAATCTTGTATGCTTATCGTTCTGTCTGTCGTACACCGTCAACTTTTGCACCGGAGTAGCACGGCGTTCACGCTTTAATATCCAAGCTTTCATGACCCGCCCTGGTATGACCGACGAACAATCTAATGCCGTGCAGGCTACTCGGCTCCAATTTGCCACCGGTGTGCAACACCATCTGCAATCGTCTGGGCCAGCTGATACCGTTGATGCCAAGTGGTCGGCATACAAATCTGCCTTGACCTCCAGCGCTGAGGCACACCTGGGCAAATCCGTTCGACAACAACCTGACTGGTTCCTAGCAGCAGCAGACATCCTCCAACCTCTTTTTGCTGAGCGCACACGCCTCCATCAACAGTGGCGTCAATCACAGCTGCCAGCGGACCACCGCCGCTTCCTCGATGTCCGAGGTAGATGTCGTACCGCAGTTGGTGCAGCGAAGAGTGCATGGTTGGAGCAGAGAGCTAGCACTGTGGAGCGTGGCAAATTTAGCGGTAAGCACGTTTGGTCCGCCATCCGAGACATTCAACGGTGCTACTCAGGACTCCGATCCGTCACCATCCACCCGGTCCGTAATGCTGAGGGCATAGTTTGCACGTCTTTGGAGGAGCAGGAAGACTCCTGGTCCACTCACTTCTCGAACTTGCTCAATGTCCCCAGTACCTTCAATGCCTCCACCGTTGCTAACATCCCCCAACGTGAGCCTGACGAGTCTCTGGCAGTCACACCAACAATGGAAGACCTTGTCGTCGCCATTAGACACCTTGCAAATGGCAAAGCTGGAGGTTCCTCACGTATAGTCCCCGAGCTTGTGAAAGCAGGTGGCCATGATTCCCTGGACGCATTGCTGGATCTCGTCCAACTTGCTTGGACGACGGCCACTGTTCCGCAGGAATGGCGCAATGCCGAGTTGGTTCCTGTTCCCAAGAAGGGCGACCTGTCCAAATGTGATAATTGGCGGGGTATTGCCCTTCTTGATGTGGGCAAGGTGTGTGGCCGCATGATTCAAGATCGCCTGCAGTTGTTGGCTGAGTCGGAACTCCCAGAGTCCCAGAGCGGCTTTCGGCCAGGCAGGGGCTGTGTTGATGCCATCTTCTCGCTCCGCCAGCTAATCGAGAAAGCATACGAACATCGTCAGCAGCTCTTCTGTGTGTTTGTGGATTTGAAAAAGGCGTACGATTCTGTACCACACGCTGCTCTCTGGGTGGCCTTGGGCCGACTTGGGGTTCCGCAACAGCTAGTGGCCCTGATTAAGGCTTTCCACACCTCTACCTCTGCCTCGGTCCGAGTTGGCAACTCCACCTCTGATGAGTTCCCTGTGGTTAATGGTCTCCGACAAGGATGTGTCATGGCACCCGTTCTCTTTAACCTGTACTTCGGGGCGGTTGTTGAGACATGGCGTGCCCGGCTAAAGGATGCAGGTCGTAGTCACTCTGTCAGCATCCAGTTTTCCATCGATGGCCAACTCTACCCCCGCTCATCATCGCGCAGGGCTGGCGAGTCACTGTCTGTTAGTGACCTGGAGTATGCTGATGATGCCGTTCTCGTGTCTGAATGCCGTAGTGATGCTGAGTTTGGTGTGGAGCTCTTCTGTAGTGTTGCCCGAAAATTTGGACTAACTGTGAGCATCGCCAAGACAAAGATCATGACGGCGGGCCATGGGGTCTCTGCTGAAGACTCGGCTGACATCATTCTCCCCCTTGGCACTATCGAAGCCGTGCCGAAGTTCACCTACCTAGGATCCATAGTGACCCCTGACAGTCGTTCTTCATCCGACATCAAGCGCCGTATTGCCGAAGCCTCAAAGGCCTTCGGAGCCCTCCAGAAGGTATTCACTGACAGATCTCTGTCCCTCTCTAGTAAACGCCAACTGTACATGGCCTGCGTTTCCTCAATATTACTGTATGGCGGAAAGTGTTGGACCCCACTCCAACGGGATATCAGAAGTTTGGATAAATTCCACCATCAATGCATCCGGACTGTCCTCAGCATCACCAAGCCTCGTCAGTGGTCCGAGCGGCTGTAATCCACAGACCTGCGGAACCGTTGGGGAGACCCAGTACTGATGTCTACACGCCTCCGCAATCGGCGTCTGGAATGGACTGGGCACGTTGCGCGTATGGATGAGGATCGCACCCCCCCCCCCCCTCCAACTCCTCTTTGGGTGGCTACCTGTGCCTCGGCCGTTTTGTGGTCCCCGGCGACGGTGGAAAGACACGGTGATGACCGACCTCAAGTTTGCACTGCAACAGCCATCTCAGTGGTTCATCCTTGCTCAGGACCACCAACAGTGGAGGGAAGTACGGGTTGCCCCTCAGTCGAGCTCCACCATGCCCAAGTCTGTGCATTGAGCAGTGTGTGACCGGAACTTCTCACGGGTCTCCGATAGAACGCGGCACAAGTGCACCACTCACAGACGGCTTCCCATCCAGCTCCAGCGTGGATCAGTGCAATGCCAGAACTGCCAGAGGTGGTTCCTCAGCAAGGGTGGCTACTCTGTTCATTGATGCCAGCCTGTCACGAGTTCTCCTACACCAACAGTCAGTCTGTCTGTGCCACTTTCAGCCTGTTGCCAGCAGCACTGCCCAACATGTCAGCGATGCTTCCGTTCTGCGGCCGGGTTCAAGCGTCACAACTGCAATCGTGGTGCGACACCATCTGCTGCTGAGAGAGCAGCTCTGCCCCTCAGCTGCCCACATTGTAAACGAAATTTCCGCCGGCAGCAGGACCTAGCCAGACATTCGCGGTCCTGCTTGTGATCCGTGCCCCGTTTTCTGGTCCCCTTTCCATAGGGGTGACACTTGCCCCTCTGGGCAGTCATGCTACTAGTAGTAGTAGTAGTAGTAGTAGTAGTAGTAGTAGTAGTAGTAGTAGTAGTAGTAGTAGTAGTAGTAGTAGTAGTAGTAGTAGTAGTAGTAGTAGTAGTAGTAGTAGTAGTAGTAGTAGTAGTAGTAGTAGTGTGTGTGTGTGTGTGTGTGTGTGTGTGTGTGTGTGTGTGTGTGTGTGTGTGTGTGTGTGGGTGTGTGGGTGTGTGGGTGTGTGGGTGTGTGGGTGTGTGGGTGGTGTGTGGGTGTGTGGGTGGGTGGGTGGGTGTGTGGGCGCGCGCGCGCGCGTGCGTGTGTGTAGCATTATAGTAATAATGCAGATTAATGGGTGCACGCGGCTGCTTCGTGCTACCACTCAAACTATGCTGCTATGAACGTGCGCTGTACGTGCTCACATGGTACTCTATGCATCGTGGCATTCTATGTGTCATACAACGTGACACTCAACGCGACATTCATTCATGCGCGACGCTCAACGTAGGCGGCACGCGTCGTGGGCACTCAACGTGTCATACTAAAGTTTGGCGTTCATGCGTGTCGCTCGCCTCCGATGTGGAAGGCGTGTGGCGGCGTTATGATGACGCTTGCAGGGCTGCCACTTGCTCCGATTTTTCGGAAATCGTCCGACTTTTGATCGCCTGTCGGACAAACCGATCGATTTTGTTCACAAAGAGGGACAACCGATTATTCATTCTTCCTTGCTCGTAGTGTTTTAAGTTAGGGTGGGTGGGTGGGTGGGTGGGTGGTTGTGTGTGTGTGTGTGTGTGTGTGTGTGTGTGGGCGCGCGCGCGCGCGTGCGTGTGTGTAGCATTATAGTAATAATGCAGATTAATGGGTGCACACGGCTGCTTCGTGCTACCACTCAAACTATGCTGCTATGAACGTGCGCTGTACGTGCTCACATGGTACTCTATGCATCGTGGCATTCTTTGTGTCATACAACGTGACACTCAACGCGACATTCATTCATGCGCGACGCTCAACGTAGGCGGCATGCGTCGTGGGCACTCAACGTGTCATACTAAAGTTTGGCGTTCATGCGTGTCGCTCACCTCCGATGTGGAAGGCGTGTGGCGGCGTTATGATGACGCTTGCAGGGCTGCCACTTGCTCCGATTTTTCGGAAATCGTCCGACTTTTGATCGCCTGTCGGACAAACCGATCGATTTTGTTCCCAAAGAGGGACAACCGATTATTCATTCTTCCTTGCTCGTAGTGTTTTAAGTTATATATTTCGATTCGTTCTGTGTGCGGATCACTCTTGTCAGATCATTGTGTTTGACTCGTTTGTGAGCTTTGACTCGTTTGTGAGTTTGTGAGCTTTGACTCGTTTGTGAGCTTTGACTCGTTTGTGAGTTTCTTGCTTGCTCGTAGTGCTTCAGAGTTTGTGAGTTTCTTGCTTGCTCGTACTGTTTCACAGTTTGTGAGTTTATTCGCTCCTCGCCGCCGTTGTGCTTTGACTCGTTCTTATCCTTGTCTTCGCGACGCCATGGCTGCCTATACTGACGATGAAATCCGCGCCATGACGGTTCCGCGTCTCCGCAGCAAACTCTCGCTGTTGGATTTGGATACTTCGGGCCGGAAGGCTGCCCTCGTTGATCGCCTGATTCAGGCCCAAGTTCATCACGCTGATCCCTGCGAGTCTGCAGCGAGCACGGCGAGCGGAGCAGGCAACAGAGAACGCGAGCCGTTGGCGCCGTCTGTGCCTCCGACGTCGGCGATAACTCCCGACACAATCCGCTCCACCATAGTATCGGTGGTGTCGGAGACTTTGCCAATACTTCTGGCGGCCATGGTTCCCGATTCTCTGCCTCATAGTCATACGAACTCGACTCCTCTCCCAGCCAGCTCAGGTAGCAGCAAGTCGTTCGCCGCCCACCTGGGAGCTAAACATCGCGAGCGGATTTTGATGGGTGAGTTCGTGGAATTGAGTGAGCTCTTGCCCTCTGTGTCTTGCTCTGTGCCGCACGCCTGCACACAGAACGTGCTCCGTTTTGAGTCGTCGGATGGGGGCCCGTTGCGGGTGGTCGAGGACGGCGCTGCCCGCGGCAAGAGCAGGCACGTTCACGACCTTGCGACGTGGGTGGAAGCCTACACGATCATGAGCCAGGTTACCTGTTTCAGTGTTTTCACAGTTTGTATTTTGCTCGTTCTCATCCTTGTGCTTTGCCTCGTTCCCATCCTTGTCGCGAGCCATGGCTGCCTTCACTGTCAGTGAAATTCGCGCCATGACGGTTCTGCATCTCCGCAGCGAACTCTCGCTCTTCGGTTTGAATAATTCCTCGCCGATCGCCTGTTCCAGTGTACTTCACCACGCTGAATCCTGCCATTCTACCCCGAGGGGGGCGAGCGAAGCAGGCAGCAGAGAACGCGAGTCAGCGTTACTCGCAGCAAGAGTAGGCATGTTCATGATCTTGCGACATGGGTTGAGGCCTTCACCGTCTTGGTCCAGATCATGGTCGACATTGCTTCGCACAGGACAGTGGAGTTGCTGTCCTGTCAAATCCGCATCAAGGCTGCTGCCGACCCATCACTGAAGTGGGACATCATTGAGCCCAGTCTGTGGCAGCTGATATATTTCAGACTGTCTCCAACGCTGCTGCGAGGACGGTATGACAGCTGGTCCATTTAACACACAACCGTTTAGCCCCATGCAGTCGTTTGGGCTAGGCATTGTGCTGGCCGAGAGTTTACAACGCCCTGGCCCTAGCATTGCCAGGAGGGAACTGTTTGCCAGCGACTGGCCCTAGCATTGCCAGAAGGGAACTGTTTGCCAGCGATAATCTATCTTTCTTCTTCAAAGTAAGTTCTGCAACCCCAGGCTATGCAACTCCACACCAAGTTACTAGTACTGGGTACATACTTGTAGCATGCTTTGACCAGCAGCAGCATCCAGTTCTTCGTCTGCACCCAGGCACAGCCCTGTCATCAATCCATCAAGTACTACTATTACTTGGTCTACTTGTCATTGGTGGGGTAAGGAACTCCCACACACACACACACACATCCATAGTGCATCAATCAATCCGGTGCTAGTGCCTGTCACTTTCGAGGTGCACCACCCACGTACTCACAGGCTGGCCTATGCCCATGCTGTTGCAGTCTCCTCCAGTTAGTATGGGGGTTAGCACTGTTGCAGTTCACACTGCCATCCCAACCAGTGTGTATAACCAGCAATTGACGTGTTGCAAGTATTCAAGTGTTCAGTCCAACAGCAGATTTGCTTGGGCCACTCTTGTCCAACCATTTATGTAGTTTTCCAGTATAACCTCAACCTCTTTGGCCCGACGTCATTTAGTCTCTGCCACACTGACAGGCGTTGCGTCCTCAAGCACGAACTCGCCTGCCTTCTAGGCCAACTCACATTCGCTACCCACCCGTACGTTATTATGCTCTGCCTGTCTGACCTTGTCAAGGCCACATCTGAGTTCATCTCACAGAATGCTGCACCTCTCAACCTCAGTCAAGGACGACCCTGAGCTGGTGGCACCAGACTCTGTCAACGTATTGAAGGTTGGCACAAGCCGTTCAGTTCTTCTGTGGTCATGGCACTCATCTGCACCCTCTACTTGTGTCCAGTACTACTTACTGTTTTGAGCATCACACCTGCCAGTCACCTCCAATACCATCGATGATCTGCCCGGACCAAGTTGGATGACTCCAAAACCTTTGCTTCCACAGCTGCGGAGCGACCTGACACCATGGTCTAGCCAATCACCGCAGCAAAGTTCGTCCTTCTATTTGGGCAAGCTCCCTTTGCTGCACGAGCATTTATCCGGCGTGGAATGAGGGACATCGCCAAGGAGATCATCAAGGTAACTGTCTTACTGGTTCTCATCCGTGTTGCTTGAACTCTTGTCAGTATCCTCTTTACCACATGCTGTCTCAATGTACAAACATTTAGTGCCTAGCTACCCAGGGGGCTTTTTGTCCTCGTCCCTCTCTTGGCTCCGCCAAGAGAGGGG